>NC_141996.1:29681545-29984402 GCF_049901715.1 Pseudonaja textilis | reverse complement strand
GATGGAAAAGATAGTTTAAACACAGAGAAAAAACGTATATATATATATATATATATATATATATATATATATATATATATATATATATATATATATATATATATATATATCGCCTTTTAAGGAATCAGCTCTACATATGGATAGGTAGGTAGGTAGGTAGATAGATAGATAGGTAGGTAGATAGGTAGATGGATGGATGGATGGATGGATGGATGGATGGATAGATAACTATCTAAATAAAGTAGCTAAGAAAGCTCACTTTTATGTCACTGAATTTTCAGCAATGGCAATGTAATCTATTACAAGTTTTTGTCCAGAACTTACTCCATCTATGATGATGTCTAAAGACTGTTAGTAGCTTTCCATAGTTTTAGACAAGTTTTTCCCAGCCCTTCAAGTGAGAATGTTTCTATCAAATAAAAATTAAGACTTACTATATTCAGGAAGCATTGTTCATTATATTACATATATATTTTGGGCGTAGAGTTAATCTTGTGAGTTTATCATAGCCATCTGTTCATAATGCCACTACTTTATATCTAAATTCTTATATTTATAAACTCCCTCAATTTTGTACTCTGACTGAACAAATCCACAAAGGAGTTAATGCCAGTGGCTTGTTTGGTTGGTAGGTTATTAAAGAACAACACCATAGGAAAGAAAGCCTCAAATATGACAAAAATAATAGATAAAAGACAGCTATGTAGAATGTGATCAAACACGGCTGAAATAAAAATATACTTGAATCTATGCTAGGTATTTATGCTGTGTGGATATTTTGAGAATTGTTTAATTATAAGAAGCAACACTGAGCTGATTTGATTTTGATTTCAAAAAGCTAAGATAAAGCCCCCTAAGAAGGGATACAAGAATTTCCCATTTGGGGAAGAATTTTGCCTAGGCAGTGAAGTGGATATAAAAACCATTGAAGATAATGTTGCCAGTTTTATCTTTATGTCAGAGATGACAAATCCAAACCTAAATAAATTCCCTGGTCATTTTGACCAGCTCTTCCTTTCAGATAAACATGATTCTGTTAACCCTAAATGTAGCCAAATTGTGTTATGTCATATGTAAAATGTACAGCTGACCTTTAGGATTATGCTAATAGGCAGTAAGCTAATAGGCAATACTAGCTGCATACAAATAAGCAGAGATGTGAAGTAGTAACAAACTTCATTTTCATGTCTAAAATATCTGTAGGAATTATGACCGACCATGAAATAATTTTTTTTGCTTCTTTGGAGAAAGATCATGACAATCTATATAAAGCATTATAAAAAGCATCATATTGCCACCAAAGGAACATATTGTCAAAGCTATGGTATTCGCATTTGTGACATAGATGTTGGAGCATCTGAAAGGCTAAATGAAGAAAAATGAATGCCTTTATAGTATTGGAAAGATGAAAATTGTGGAGAGTGCTTCACTAACAAGAACATATTATTCAGTACTACCGTGTTTCTCACATAATAAGGCTGGGCCTTATTTTTTTTTGACCCCCGAAAAAACGGCTAGGCCGTCTTTTTGGGGGTGATTTAATTCCCCCCCTTGCATCCTTGGGTGGGTGGGCAGGCGGTGACAGCTTGGATGTTCGGGAGACCTTTGGGTTCGGGCCACCATTGCTTTCCCTTCTCCCTTGCTGCCGCAGTGTTAGAGGAATGCCGCGGCATTTGGCGCAGCCATGTGCGGCCAGTCAGGGCTCCTCCCTCCAAAGGATGGAAGGACGGGCTGGTGGGCGCTAACCTTGGTCATTCTCCCCACATCGGGCTAAGGGCGGTGGCTGTTTCCATTGTGAGTGGCTTGGACCCGCTGCTGCTGCTCTGCAGCAGCCCGCCTGGCCTTTATTTGAGGTGGAAGAGCTAGCTGGGCTGAAGGGACCGGTGCGTCAGAGGCGCTCACTGTAGGGAGGTCGGGGAGGAACCAAAGAGGCCCTGGGAGATTCGCCTCCCCACGTGGGGTTGGGCTGCCCTCTCGGGCAGGGGAAGCTTTGTTGTAGTAGGGTGTCATTTTTAAAATAATTCACTTTACCTTCGAAAGCAAAGGGAAGGCGGTGACAGGAGCGCCTGAAGCCAAGTGTCTCCTCAGGGCTCCGGTTGCAGGGAGGAGCCCTGACTGGCCGCACGTGGCTGCACCAAACACCGCGGCATTGCTCTAATGCCGCAGCAGCAAGGGAGAAGGGAAAGCAACGGTGGAAGGTCTCCAGATATGAAGTGCCCCACCAACGCAGGCAGCACCATATCCGGGCATGCAACAAAAGTACTTCCTAACGGCAAGCCCTCCCCGCCATTCCCCCCCCCCCCATTTCGCATGTTTAATATGGGCCTTAATTTGGGGGAGGGGCTTAGTTTGATTTTATGCCAATAAAACATGGTGGGGCTTCCTATTGGTGGAGGCTATATTGTTGGAGAAACACGGTAGATAAAATAAAATCAGAGATATCACTTGAAGTATTAATAATGAAGGTAATATTTAAAGATTTGGGGCACTCAATACAATAACAGCTTTTGGAGTAGATGTTGATTGTTTGGAAATGAAAAATAAGAGCTTTTAAGTAAAGTTAAAATTTTAATTAAAATTAAAAAAGATGGCAGAAATCAAGATGACTAGATACTGTAACTAAAATTTCAAGCAAGCTGAACATATACCAGACTAGCAACTCTGGTGAACTGCTTGACATTAGGTTACTACAGAAACAACTTACTGAACAACATTTTTGAGTTGCATCCCATTCTTTTCCATTAAAATTAAGATTTGTCCAATATAATGCAACTCTGGAAGCTTAGCTACATCCCAATTCTTCCATTCAATGTATGATTCTCAGAAACCACCTGGACAAGATCCTGCAGTTTTCTTGGTAAGATTTTTCAGAAGTGGTTTACCATTGCCTCTTTCCTAGGGGTGAGAGAAAATGACCAGACCAAGATCACCCAGTTGGCTTTGTGCTTCAAGTGGGATTAGAAGCCACAATCTCCCAATTTCTAATCTGATACCTTAATTATTATACAGAGTCTATAAAATAGTTTAAGTTCTTAATTAGAACTATAGTTATTGAGTTTTCCTCAGAACAGTTAAGAACAGAATCTTTTAAAATTACAAAGCCCACCTGTTCAAGACATAACTTTTCTAAGAGTTGAACCTCTATATAGAAATGCAGAAATAATTTGTCAAATATACAGATGCTTTTTGAATTGCTTATTCTGGTTCCTTCTTAAGTTATGCAGTACAAGTATTTTATGGCTAGTGTGAGTAAAAACCTCTATGATTTAAAAGAGTCTTCGTCTATGAACACAAAGTAATCAAATTCATCAAGTGATAATTGTCATCATGTTTTGTATTGTAATGAAGATCAATATCTTTTTTATTATTCTCTGATGATAGTTGCCTTAAATGCATTTGCATTTTTCCTAGAACAGGAATGTATGTAGCAGAATAGGATGATAGGATCACATAACCTACAAAATTTAAATATAGTTAGGAATAGTTTATTTTATCCATTCTCTATTACCTCTATTACCTATAGGATAAGGTGCTTTTGGTTTTCTTGTTATTCAAAGTGAAGCAAATTTCTATCAAAAACAAATGCTAAGATTGATATTTTAGTTGTAGAATTCCTCTGAGAAGCCTACTTAGAGTTTACTTTGCTATTGTCTTAATACCATGCAAAACCCTTCAGTATTTTTTATTATAAATCCTCCAGGTCTCACACTTCTTCATCTTTTTCCTGCAAGGATTCCTTCCCCATTTTCATTATATGAGACACATTGAACTTGTAATTTGCCTTCATTTGGCAAGAAATGGAAATCAAGCAGAGATCAAATTTGTCTCAAGGAAAAGACGGATGAAATTGCTGAATTCAAGGAAAGGAAAATGTAGAATAGGACAGCATTAGGACAGCATAAATGAAAAGCCAAGCTCATTTTTATAAACAAGACTCTGCATTGAATCCAAAGTATTAACTACTATCTAAATCTTGAGATCTTTGTTTTCAATCATATATAAAACTGACACCTGTCCTGGTTGAACATGAGAATGAAAACAGCCTTTTGTATGGAGTTGTAAGTCACTTAGTGGGTAGAAAAACAAGCCATTATGTTGCTTGTTTCTCTCTGTCTGGGCTTGGATTATTTAAGGGGTTTTGTTAACACTATTTGCTTTCTTGGACATCTACCGGACAATTAGTGGGACAAATATAACCTCAGATTCTTAGGTTTTAACTTAGTATGAAAGTTTGCAATCATATTGCTGGAACTCATAATATTTAAGGTAGGGAAGACATTGGACGTTGTAACTGAGACAGCATGTCCAGATATAATTATAATACTGTTTTAATTCTTGAATATTGGGTGGCAAACCTTATAAATACAATTAAGTATTTATAATATGGACAGTGAACAAATGTATCTCTCTCTCTCTCTCTCTCTCTCTCTCTCTCACACACACACACACACACACACACACACACACTCACTCACTCACTCTCAGTCTTTCTCTTCCCCCTCCCCACCTTCTCATTCATAATAAAACCAAATAGCAGATAAAACTAATAATTAAAACTTGTATCCTTTCTTCAAAGAGTAAGGTTTTTAGTCTGGTTGTTCTAAAATTTATAGAGTCATTACAAATGTAATTAATTTTAAAATGTAATCATGAAAGAAATAAAGACTATGCAATTAATTAGTAATTTTGAATATATTGGTAGTCTAGCAGTATTAATATCTTCTTTGTTCTCCATTATTAATTAGGATATTTTTCTATTTTTACTAATTTTTGTATTTTACTAATTTTTGTATTTTACTAATTTTTGTAAGTCTGATTCTTTATTTGATAAGTTGCAGCTGCTATAACTCATTATTTCCATTACAAACCGTGATTCATATTTCCATATGTAAGTCAGAGATCTTATGGTCGATATAAAATTATGCAATGTCATTGCAATGTAAAAGGATGTTTAATATGCATGTGTTTTCAATAGATTGTGGTGACTTAAAGTCCTAAGATTGTTTCCAAAGCACTTTGTGCAGATCTGTTTTTGACAAATGTTGTTCAATGCCTGTGAAAAATATGTATCTCTCTTCCAAATACAGTATTAGGTGAGAAAATCAGTTCTGGTTGTTCAGATATGCTAAACCTTGTTTTGAAAAGAAAGTGATGTTTTGATAGATAGATAGATAGATAGATAGAGATATATATAGAGAGATATATATACATACACGCACACACACACACACATATATGCAGGTCTTGGCGTATTCGGGTCTTTTCTCGTGTAAGATTGAGAGTATCTTGGCAACGTTTCGACGAGGTCCCACTCATCATCTTCAGGCTGGTGCTTTCGGCTTCGTCCTTGTGTGAGCAAAGCATGATCAGAGCTGCCGTCTCCCTATATATACTGGTGGGGAAGTTAGCTGTGTTGTCATTTCTTGATTGGTTGATGGAGTTGATGTTACACTACAAAACCTCAGGATGTTGCAACATAGCCAATGATCCAGGAGATTACAGCGCAAGACCGAGGATGTCACAACAATAGAATTCAGAAGTTCATCACACAGCCCATGACCCAGGTCATTACAACCCAGGAGATTACAGCACAAGACCCAGGATGTCAAAACAATAGAACTCAGAAGGTCATCACACAGCCCATTACCCAGGTTGTTACAACACAGGAGGCTGATAAACACACAGCCAATACCTCAGCCACACATGTTCTTACGAAAAAGCCAGTCAATCTGCAAACATCAACTCCATCAACCAATCAAGAAATGACAACACAGCCAACCTCCCCACCAGTATATATAGGGAGACAGCAGCTCCGATCATGCTTTGCTTGCACAAGCACGAAGCCAAAAGATGGCAAGTGGGACCTTGTCAAAACGTTGCCAAGATACTCTCAGTCTTACACGGGAAAAGACCCGAACACGCCAAGACCTGCATACCTGTACCTGTGAAAATCTACGAAAACAAATATATATATATAATTATAAAGCAGTATTATAGGAGATGTACTGGAATAAAATGGAAATGTGTACTATTTCATATGTTTTCATAAATATGCAAATTGTGGGAAAATTATTTTTGGTGTTCCGATGTTTTAAGCTGGTCTTTGAGACAATGATCCTGCTTCATGCGTTTTTTCATTTTTATTAATGAATATATCCTACGGGATATATCTAGGATTCTCTTTTCACTGCTGTAGCAAACAGAAATGTCAGTGTAAAGACCAGTGAAAGAGTTGGGAAGATTGAAGTACTTCAATATTGAATGATGTAGCATTCCATGATATAGCGTTCCATATAAACTCTGTGATGAAGCTTAGTAATGCTTTTCAAAAATATTTCTAGAATCTTCTATATAAAAATCACTTTGTTTGAGAAAACCACAAATATTGATTACATATGTTATGTATGTTACACTAATAGTAAAGGAAAAGATTTCCCCTGCCCAGTCATGAGCTCTAACAGTGCCCTAAAAGTGCTCATCTCTGTTTTGAAGCTGAAGGATTGTTCGAAGACACTTCCATTATCATATGGTCTGCATGACTATGTGCCAAGTTGCATGAATGTTGTTCCTTTCTCACCACAGTGGTACCTAGCAGTCCAAAAGTACCTTGGTACATTTTGAAAAGATTTAATTACCCAAATAATTCAGGTAATGAAACATCTTCAAGAAAACAACCAAGCTCAAAAAGCACCAAGGATTTATCATTTCAACTCTGAGCTACAAATATTCTCCTTTATTGAAGTGGTACCTATTTATCTACTTACATATCTACTTACAACCTTCTATTTGACAGTCCGGTGTCTTAATCACTAGGCTACTGTGACCCTTTATATTATAGTAGAAACAATTTTTTGATGATGTTATATCATGGGATAGGCTTTTCAAACTTATGCTGAATACCTTTATCAAAAATAAAATGTGGGAATTGCTTTTTAATTCCTTATTTTTCAACAGCATCCAATCCAAAGATTTTTGTATTTATTTTTTGAAGAGTGTCAATAAATGCTGAACTGAAAATCTATCTTTGTACCCTAAAGCAGAAGGAAATTAAAAAGAATAAATTTCAATTGCCCAAAATAAAATGAACTGTTGAAGTTTCAAAATTAGGTGAGACTTGAATCCAGATGTTATAACTCTTCATGCATGTTAACTAACTAGAACAAAGCTGCTTTGAGTTTGAAAACTGCTAGAGAATAAATCTTACATTGTCAAAATAAAGAAAACAAGTATTTTATTGTTTTATCCAATTGTCATCAGACTGTTCTTTATCTTTTTCTTTAGTTTTTTTTAAGATTCATGTATTGAGATTTTTAATTACCATGAAAGCTTAAACATTTTAGTAAAATGTATTAGTTGGAGAAAATACTACCAGACTTCCCAATTTTTTGCTACTACTAACACACCTATCCTCCTGCACTGTATTGTTAAGGGGTTTCCATTAACTTTCACAGGGTTGGGGATTGGCATTTTACATGTTTATACTTTGGCAATGTAACTGGGACTGCTGGGAGTTGTAGTTCAACAATAGTTAGAGGATCAAATATTTTTCTGCCAGGGAGTTTCAATTGCAGAAGAGCAGGCTGAATAAATTAGTACTTTGTAGGACATGAGAAGGCACAGTTCATGTGCACCCCAGAGCAGCTGTCTCCTCACTGAGTCAAGAACTGCTTCCGGGCTGGATTTGGCAGATGAGACACTATACAAAGAAGTGCCTCATGGTGAAAACCATGAATATCTGCAAACCACCTGACAATTTGTTCTGCTTTGCTCCCCAGGTCCATCTCAAAATCAATTTATCAGATACAAGCCACCAAAAGGATATTTTCCATTAAAGGGATAATAATTCTGAAGTAAAAAAACCTCAGTTGTTTTTTTGGCTATGTATACCAGGCAAATAAATATTTGATTGGGGATTTTAGGAGTAACTTTTTCTGCAGTTTAAAAACCTCAAAGAATCACAGGAAAAGCATTGTAATTAATTTATTAAGATTTTTTAATCCCATATTGATTATTTTTGTAAATAACTCAAAGTGGCAAACATATCTAACACTTCATCCTCCTCCTATTTTCCCCATAATAAAAACCCTGTGATGAGTTGAGCTGAAAGAGTGACTGGCCCAAAGTCCAACAGATGGCTATTTTATGTTGTAAGTACCTTGTCAAAATAGAGTAAATCCTAATTGTTGCAATATAAAACACCAAGAGAAACATTCCTGCATTCTTCACGACTAATGTGTGGTAGCCATATGCCAGCATTCTATAATATTTTCAGCAATCATGGAAATTTAAATTGTCCCATATTTAACTAAAAACAAGAATTTAAGACTGCAGTTTCTAAGGCAAGGTACCATGTTCTTTAGCCTACCAATGTTTCTTCTGAACCAAATATTTTATTGGCAAACATTTTAGTTAAGAATCATGATTCCACAGTGTGGGCTGAATCAAGGCATCACAGTGAACTCACAGAGTACTGCAGAATAACACAGCAAAGCTCAACATCTATTAGATACTGCCACAAACTACGCTAGGGGCACTATGAAAAATGTATTGAGACATTAAGTGGGACATGAACTGAAAAAATTTGGTGGTATAATTTTCTTAAGAGAGTTATCCTTACTCCATTATTTGCATACAACTTTTGAGATAAAGGTGAAATCATGTAAAGCAAACTGCATTGGGTAACTTAACTTATCTGTGAGATAAAATTATTTACTATACTTGGGGAAAAATTACAATGGATACTTTAAGTGATGTCCAAATTCTTAATCTATCTTTATTTATTGTTAATTTTATAAAATGCCATATATGCAAAATAGCCTTCCATGTTATTTAGTCAGAAATAGCAAACAGTTAATAATTTCTTTAAAAATTCTTAACAGCTGGTGTAAACTATCTGTACAAATTTGATGACCTCATTTATGACATATAATCTTAATCATATCCAAAGAGGTTTCAAGAATGGAACAGGACTAGTAATGTATACCTTGCATGCAAATGTCAGAACTAAGCTCTCCCAAAGGGTCACTTATTACAAGAATAAGTTAATTGAACTTCATTTGCAATTATATTGCCACAAAAATGTACTCACAATAGCAGCAATTCTATCCAAAAGACTGGTCTTCATTATTTTAGTATACAAAATAGCAAAGCCGTGTCATTATATATGCTTTACACTAAAATATCAACCATTCCCATATAATTTGATTAGATTTATTTCTTCAGCAAAATTAGTTTCCATATTGACATAAGAATAGAAAATACAACAGCCTTTTTTTGTTGCATAGAAGGTAGTTAAGATTGTAAAGAGATGGTATAATTTGTTCATCTTTTCTGTTTGAGATAAGCAACTAGAGATTTTTATAGATTAAAGGATCTCTGTTTCCAAATATATGTATAAAAAATATTTCAGCAAGCCATTTACTTAGTTTGCCTATTTGCATTATGTCGAATAACGATGGCTTATTTTTGCAATATAAGCTAAATAATATCTATTTATTATGATTCTGTTTCCATGAACAATAAATATAAAACAATTTCTTTTACATTTTCTTTTTTCCTACTGCGGCCTCAGTTGTTCTATCAAAATTTTGTTTAGTTCTTCATGAAAACCATGAATTCTAGTTTAACATGGTTCTTGATTCTTGGTCTTGTTTTCTCATTCTTATTTGTTAAGAGAGAAACAAAGATTTGAACATAAAAATAAATCATGGTTTAAAGTATCTGAAATTATTAGTTTGCACTAACAGGAGATATTTATAGTAGGATCCAAGAAGGAGTTGTTCATCTGTATAAGCCAGCACATGATATTGAGATTATCACAGTGTACATTAAATATTTTAACAATATGAAAATACTGTTAAAAAAAAAAGTCTGAATTCAGACTTCAACTCTTGCAAAGAGATATTCTCTACTAGAATGAGTGTCATATATCTCTGTTAAAAGTGTGCTTTCTTTCTTTTCAGTTCCTTTGTGGAACATAAATTACTTTAAATAGCATGAATTTAATGTATTTTATGTTCTAAATGTAGTAACAGGTTTTGTGTTAATTTAGAAACTTTGTACATTCATTCATAATTCAAGACTTAAAACTGACAGTATTTAAAACTGAAAATATTAATCTGATAGTTAGCACCTGCCTTTTAGGACTGACCATCAATGGCAAAGAAACAACATTCAAGAAATATATTAAAGAACAACGATAGATAAAGATTTACCAACAAATTAATGGAATCACCTCTGGGATCACCACTTTCAGGACTTTTAATGGAGGTTGTCATACAATGTCTAGAAGTCATAGCACTTCCACAAATAGAATCTAAAATATGTAGATGACACCTTCACCATAATAAAAAAGAACCAATTAGGGAACATCCACAGAACCATCAACAACATTTTTGAAGGAATCAGTTTACCAGAGAAAAAGAAAACAACAACTGGCTACCCTTCCTGGACCTACTAATAAGCAGACCACAATGGTAAACCCTCACTAACTGATTCCCACCTGGTGCCACCTTCACCATGTTCTACCCAAGTCCTAATTACCACCTATATGTGCCCCTACCCCTTTAAAAATATGCACCACATCAATAAAGAGCCAAATGTGACTATCCTAGACTGAGCCAAACCCCCAAACCCCCGGGAATTTCTAGAAGCGTGGCACTGTGACAATCAGCTATAAATAAACATTAACAACACCTATAAACTATGCAAAAGGGATTATCACCCAGTCCAAAAAGGAACAAAAAGTCCCAAGCTTCTGTCTACCAGCAATCAGTACCCAGATCAGCATAGATTAACTCCAAGGTTAACATCAGAAAAAGTAAACAATACCACAATCAAGAAGCTGCCAAAGAAGCCAACAGCCAACAGACCGACCAAAGAATCTCTTAAGACCTCCTCCACCACCACTGACAGGCAAGCCATTAGAGTATAAACTGACAGCAAACTGCATTCCTTACTAGCACGGTGTTACCTAGTTTGAGTAATGAAATGTCTGCAAGCTCAGAGAGCACCTAGGGCCCTTCATATCAATAAAGACCTTGAAAAAAGATACTTGGATGCTATTATGTATCTACTGATATAAATACAAGATTTGAATAGTGTAAAGCGTGGTTTACCTGTGACTCTGTAGAAGTGAAATTTGGATTTTTAATAAGCAGAACCAAAGAAACTTGGTTGTTAGAAAGATTCCTTTGAATGCCATGAATAGCGAAAAAAGCAAATGGATCATAGAACAAATTAATCCAGAGTTCTCATTTGAAGCACAAAAGATGAAGCTCAGTATCATATTTTCAACATATTGTGCAAAGATTTTTCTCTCTTGGCCAGCTATAATATGGAAAATGTACAAGGAAAAAGAAGAAGACAATTATAAAGTATATGGAATAAATTTCAGTGGCAATGGAGTGTGTTGCTGAAAGATCTGAAGAAGCAGGTTGCAAACAGGTCCTCTTGAATTGTTGCTAATAATTGAAATTTATTTTGGCATATATAATCAGTCATTCAATCAATCTATTGAATTGGTTTTCTGAAATGCATCCACTACCAGCAAAGTTCTGGCACATTTTAATCAATGTTTAATTGTAATAAAAATGTATAACATGATTCTGATATTAATTTTAAAATGAGTTTGAGATATATCCCTATCCCTATGGGTGAATGGCTGGAGAGGTGTGCGTGTATGTGTGTGAGAGTGAGAGGGAGGATGGGTGGGTGGGTAGGTGGGTGAGAGAGAGAGAGAGAGAAACTTTTATTCACCACACCTGAAATATTCAACCACACTTGGACTATTGCATCCAGTTTTGGTCTCCATGATATTAAAAAGATATTGAGACTCTAGAATGTGTAGAGAAGAGCAACAAAGATTAAAGGACTGCAGACTAAAACATGTGAAGAATCGTTGCAAGAATTGGGTATGTCTAGTTTAATGAAAAGAAGGACTAGGGGTGATGTGATAGTAGTGTTCCAGTATCTAAGGGGCTGCCACAAAGAAGAGGCAGTCAAGCTATTCTCAAGTCCAAAGCATCTGAAGACAAGACAAGAAGCAATGGATGGAAACTAATTAAGGAAAGAAGCAACCTAGAACTAAGAAGAATTTTTCTTATAGTTAGAACAATTAATCAATGGAGAGACTTGCCTCCAGAAGTGGTGAGTGCTTCAACACTAGAAGTTTTTAGAAGAGATTGGACACTTACAGTGATGTCTTCCTCATTGATGGAAAGGAAGACCGTGATCGTCCGTGGCTTTGTTCTGTGCTCTCCCGTCGGAGGACCTCAATCACCTACATTTGGGGCCAGAACCACCCTGTAGGGGTGGTGAAGAAGGGGGGAGACTAAAAGGCAATATTATTTGAAAATTCCAGTCTGGCTATCGACTATTGAAGCATTTTCTTACCCTATAACATATAAAAAGGAACAAACAGTTAGATATGGTGAAATATTGAATGAAAAGGGTGAACTAAAATCTATGCAAAAACTAGAAGAACAAGGTATAAAGATGAATTAGTTTTCATATGCACAAATATGCTCTAGATATGATAAAGATTCCAAAACAGAAGGTTTTTATGATAAACTGACTGACTTAGATAAGATTTTGACAGGTACTGATGATAAGGTGATTAAAAAACTTTATGGTTATTTATTAGAAATTAAGCTAGAAGAAGAACAAGTTAAAGAAACAATGATTGCTTGGGGGAAAAATTTTGGATATGGGATTGACTTAGAGAAATGGCAAAAATTGTGGTCTCAAAATTATAAAATGACAATGTCAACAGCATATAAAGAAAACTTGTATAAGATGTTTTACAGGTGACACTTACCCCCAACAAGAATAGCAAGAATATTCAAGAACAAATCTGAAAAATGTTGGAAATGTCATCAGACACCTGGTTCATATTACCATATGGTAATCACTTACAGAGGATTTCTAACAACATTTAAGACCTTTTTAAAAACATTTAATTTGCTTTATCTTTCTAAATACTGCTTTTTTGTTCTTAATTTGTTAGTTTTGAAAATGATTTTAATGAGCAAAGTAGTTTGTTTAATTCAGAAATACTTCCATAAATCAAATATCATGCGAGGTGACATGCTACAAAATACTAGTTACATAGAACTACTGTGTGTGTGTGTGTTTGTATTAAATGTAAAAAGTATGAGGACAATTTCTGAATGTTCTTTGCTAGAATTATGTTCTGTTATCTCACAGAGAACTGCTAATTAATTTAATGTGCATGGAAAGAACCTTTTCAAACAAAATGACATTCTGAATTTTACCTCTCCATCTGGAAGCTAGTACTAGGGTGAAAACCGCATCATATATTTTTAGGATTAAACCATCCATTACTGATAGATAATGACAGAGCAGAAGGAGAAGGCACCAGTTAGTCTGCATTAGCTCATAGATTCTGGATAACTCTTTAGTGAACTTTTAGAAAGTTGGTCTTTGAGAGTTGCTTTGTTTTTTAATTTGAATGAAAAGCTACAATTCTGTTTTGATGTGTTTTTGCATTTTTGATCTCATGAACTGCTTCCCTCCAAGGCATTGATGGTCTTTCAGCTGATACCCTCTATTCATTATTATTTTTCTTTTCAGATTTACGATTCCATAGAATTGTTCCACATTGTCTCATTATACAGTGATTCAGTGCTGTGCTACTTTAAGACAAAGATAAATAAAAACAGATTTGAGTGGAGACACAAACACATGGTTGCCATATGGCAATTGTCTACCCCATTCAGCTATGAAATAATCATTCTTGTTTCAGCACTAAGATTTTTTTCAGCAAAGTATTTTTCTACACTTGCCTTTAGCTTTTATGCACAAGTCCAGTAATATGCAATAAAACATTCCTAGTTTATTACTAGGAAATAATTTCAGAAAAATTATTGCATTGTTCAATTCCATTCTGGTAAAAGTTTCAAAAATCAATTTCATTTATTAGAAATGAATATGCATTCAAATTAACAATCTAGTAAATGGTAGTTCCTTATTACAAAGCAATAATTGGAGTTGCCTGCTTACAGCAAGATGCCTAATGAAAATACCATAAGGTATCAAAAGTTATAGAAAGTTGCTTAAGCATTATGTAGTATTTACACATGGCATGGACCAGGTTATCTGAGGATTATATTTCCCCATATAGCTACCTGTCTCATCCACTTCAGCAAGATGGGCATGTTACAAGTTCCATTGGCCAAGAAACTTCACTTCTCGATCACTTGTATAGTTTGTATGTAACATAAGAGATTTTTTAAAAAAAACACTTGATTTTGGTCAACTATATTAAGTTAGAATGGTGATGATTATCAGGAGTAAAAGGCTTTCTGATGTATACACACACTCACACTCACATACATATATACATACATACATGCTCCTGGGTTGCAATTCGTAACATTTAATTTTGTTCTTACTATTAGATTTGAAACAACATTTCCTGTGCACCTTGATGGACAATGCATAAAAATGTCAAAGAAATAAATTAACCCAGGTGTTTAATATGTTCTGTCAATAATGTTTTGAAGGATGCCAGTTTTAATACCTACATATTTCCTATATGGGTTGTAGCTGAACAAACAAGGTTAGGAGTCTTGCTTAATGCAACCTATTTAGCTCATAATTAAAATTGGAACTCTCTGACACATTCTGAATGGCTTCATTGTTCATACTATAACTAATGAGCAAGTTAATCAATTTAAAGCATGCCACAATTAAATTTATGGATGCGTCCACAAAACATTACACACTCTAGCAATTCCATGACTATTCACCTCTCATACAAAGCTTAATGCAAAGTATATCATTTGATATTGCTATAACCCCCATTTTTTTCCTTTTTGCAGTTGAAAGTGGTTACAATGTACAGCTTAAATTCTAAATGATGGGACATCAAAGGGACTTAAAGGAGTATTCAAATACCTCCCTATTTTTTCATTGAAGGTGCAGAGTGAGTTTATTTTGAGCTTGTAGATTGTCACAGTCACTAAAGTAATTCCAGACAAACAGATAGAAAAGCAACATTGCCTTCCAGTGGTAACATATACTTCCCGATCATACATTGTAGTGCAGCCTACCTAGAGCTCTTGGGAAAATAGTAGGAATATAAATTAAAATCCCTGATTACTCCAAGGGAGTGTCTCAGTATATCTTATTTGTCAAATGGTAGGAAGCTGTTATTATTTTTTAATTATATTTTATCATGCCATTGTATCAAAAATGGCAATCAAGGCATCTAATAATAATAGAGATAAAAATATAATAAAACAAAAATGTATCTTGTTAAGAGTTTAGCCAGCAAACAAACACTTCAGCTGACATTTCTGCTTAAATAAACATTATTTGTAAGCCAGAAAAAGTACAGTAGTCTTACTTATCTTGATTAAGCATTTCAAAACTTGGGAACAATTGAGAAGGCCTCTTTATTCCCATTAGTTTATGCCAAAAGGAGGAAATATTCCACAGACAACTGAAGTTCTGTAGAGTCATAGTCTTCCTGAGTCACATAGAGTTTTATAGGTCATATGTTATTTCATGACCAGAAAAATACTGATAACTAATGAAGTTGTAATAATATTGTTCTATGAGCCTTATTCTGGACCAACTGAAGTTTTCTTTTGTTAGGGCCAGTTCCACATAGAGTGTTCTGACTCAAGCTTTGTTCAAATCAAAGAAACATAAATTGTTCATAAAAGCAAACCCTTTTAATGTGGCACTGTGAATTCTGTGCATTCACGGCCAAGAGTCATTTAAAACTAATTGTCCCAGATAAGAGCAAGCCCTTTCAAGGTTGCAATAGGGTGCCAAGAACAAAAAACTAATTGCAGATAAATATCCAAAGCCAGAAGTTTCCAGAAACAAACTGGAGTAAGCAGGGCTTTGATGAGAACTTCTGAGTAGAAAGAATTTCTTTGCTTCCTGCAAAGAAGCCAACCCCAAACGCTGGCTTTTATCCCTTATGGGAGGGGCCCTCACCTTCCAGCCTTACTCCCAAGTTGCCCGTGCTGCTTCAGCTGCTCTTTCCCTCAAGCAGCCCTGCGCACACGTGCACTGAGCAAAGGCTTCCCAGGGTCCTCTTCATCACTGCTGCCACAACCTCCGAAAGCAGCACCCTCTTTCCTGGCCTCATCCCTGCATCACACACAGGCCCTTGTCTGAGTCCTCGCTATCAGAGACGTCAGCCATCCTCACCTGCTGCCGGCAAACCACAATACTGAGCATGTATATTACTCTGGAAGCAGTTGATGGAAAACTAATCAAGGGGAGAATCAATCTAGACATAATTTCCTGATACTTAGAACAATTAATCAGTGGAGTGGCTTGCCTTCAGAGGAGATTTTAAAGAACAAATTGGACAATCATTAGTCTGACATGGTAGAGGGTCTCTTGCTTGGGCAGGGATTGGATTAGAAGACCTCCAAGGTCCTATCCAACTCTGTTCTGTTGTTCTGCTATGTATTATTGTGAAATATAACATTTAAGAGATAAAGTTAGATAAATGGATAGGTTTGCATACTAATTCTTACTAATTGTAAAACTGAAAAAAAAACGGGTTATTCTTAAAACCTCATCATCAGAACTGAATTCATGATTAAAATAAATGAGAAGTTCTGTCAAGGGAAAGAAGAAACCTATCCAATATAGTGGAATTCATATTACCTCATCCACATGTCAACTCTCTAGAAAATATCTATCCCACTTAAATATTTCTGCATTAATTCATTACCAAAGCAGTCACTGGCTCAGAATGTATCAATTTTATTTTAATTTCAATGTGGAAAAGAAAGTTAAATTCAGAACAATTACCCAATTAGACACTGAAATCCACAATTCTAAAATTCTGAACACATTTAGCAGTATTTTCCTTTTGTATACTGTATTAAATGTTGAAATGTTGAATATTTCATAATTTTCCCCTTATTAATTATTGCAGATGTAGCAATCCATATATAATGACCTACATGTGATTTTATATCAGGGGTCTCAAACTCGCGCCCCACTGGCCAAATGCGGCCCGCAGGATGATATCCTGTGGCCCCCACCATGATATGAAAGTATAATATTAGTGTGGCCACAGGGGGAATGGACCTCTGAAGGAAGTCCCGCCCGCCGTTCCTTGTGGCTGACATTCGAGCCCGGCAAGTCCGAGCAGCCAGCACATAGAACAGGGCAGCGCCGGATATTGGAGAAGCAGAGCGGAGCCGGAGATCATTAGCCACCTCTTTCGCAGCACAAGAAGTCTCCCCCAACTGGCCAGCTGCTCCCTTCCTTCTCTGCCTATTTGTTCTGTATGGCCGAGGAGGAGGAGTCCAGCCGGCTGGTTGGGGGAAGCTTTCTGTGCCGAAAGAGGCAGCTACTAATCTACGGCTTTGCTCCACTTCTCCAATGGTCCAGCTTCCCCTCTTGCTCCTCACAGTTGCCCTGAGCTGGTGCGGTTCTTTACTTGGGCAGCCAGACGCCCACAGCAGCAACAGGCAGTTCCACCCGGGCTCCGCTCAGGTGTCCGGCTGGGGCTGTCAGGAGTTGCTACCGCCGGTGCAGCTCCGTGTGGCTCCAGTCCCGCATTGCCTTGGGAAGGGAAAGTCAAAACCAGGAGCTACTGACAAGTAGAAGCCGAGCGGAAATGACGTCTGCAGTGCCACTGTGGAATCCCTTATGCGGCCCAGCCTCACCCAGCCTCTGCTTCCAGTGGCCCCCAGGTAAATTGAGTTTGAGACCCCTGTTTTATATAAATACCAAGAGTCCATACCTAATAATAGCATACCTAATAATGTGTTGATGCATACATGTAGGTCTTCTTACACTATAATTTAGGTGATGGCCAGCATGATAATTGGAAAATCAAAATGTAAAAGATAACTTCACTCAATAAATTTGAGTAAACATCAAGATAATTGCAGAGCAGTGGTGATGGAAGATAGAAATACTTGGTTTCGTTGGGGTGAATCACAAAGATGAAATTAAATTAGACTTGGTGATTCCTTTCTTGACATGGCAGTATGTTTGTTCTCTTAACATTGCCTTGCTGCCCTGTAAATCAGACATTCCTGCTTCATTGCATCAGCTTACTACTGACATGATTAATGATAAGCAGTTATGGAAGGATGATGTAGTGGCTCATGGAAAGTTTACCTGAGATTATCTCTAGTCTTTTACTATTTAGTGTCTAAGTAATGTGCTGAAGCCTTGCCATCCACTATTCTTCTGCAGGGTATGGTCACACTTACCTCACTTTATGCATTTTTTATGCCAGATCTGATTAGGAGCAGTTTGTTTCATGCATTTTATTTATACCATTCAAGCATTTTAGTATATAACTGAACTATGCTATGAATTAGTCAAACATCAGTAATGGATGCCTGTTTTTGGACAGGAATCTCCATTAGGAATGAACCTGAAAGCTATAAACTTCTTTAGAAATCTTCATGATTTTTACTGGGATTCACAAAAGAAGTGCAGGTGGAAAAAGGAAGTATACAGACTCCAAAGTTTTTCCTGCAGCTTTTTCTATAACAGTTTGCACTGATAAAGGTATACAGTTCTATATTTATTGGTCAAGATGACTTGCCTGTTCAACAGTAGTGATAAAATTAAATTTTTATATGGATTGTTCTTTTCATTTGTACCCTAAGAGCCATTGTTGAAATAACTTTTTATAACTGCTATACCAGTGGCGGCGAACCTATGTCATGCGTGCCACAGGTGGCACACAGAGCCTCCTCTGTGGGCATGTGTGCCATCGCTCCAGCTCAGCTCCACCATACATGCATGTGCACCTGCTGCCAGCCAGCTGGCCTTTAGGTCTCTGCTGCGCATGTGTGGAGATGGGGCACATGCACGGGAGGCATGCATGTGGGGGTTGCATGCTTGCAGGGGTGCATGTGGGAATGCACACATGTGCATGGTGTGCATGTGGAGACACACATGCGCAGGGGCATGCCTTGCATTTTGAGTATGCACATGCATGCTTTGGGCACTCAGGACCCAAAAAGTTCGCTGTCACTGTGCTAGACCACATACAGTATGGCAATATCATCTATTCTTTGAAATTAAACTTTGAATGATATGTAATACTCAACCGTTTAATGCTCTCTCTTTAATTTAAAAAGTGGACATTCTGAAGTCTCAGTCAAGAAACTCCTAAAGAAAATTTAAATATTATCACCAAAGGAGCTACAAAACACTTTGGCTTTTCAGGCAGCTTCTATTCTGTGTTTATAATTGAAAGGTTTATTGTGTGAATGAATTTATTTTCTTAAATAAGAAAAACCCTAATGCACTTTGAAAAGAACATCCAAAAATTGAAAGAAGTCTCAGACAATGTTTTAAGAAAGCCATTAAAATATATGCGCTTGTGTATATTCATGGCAGCAAGTGTGTAGCTTTTTATTTCTGGTTTGGTTTATTACACTTAGCTGACTTGCTCCATTTGTCTTTAAAATTTGAAATATGAGGGTTTGCAGTAAGACGCTGCCTTCTCCAAAATGGTACCCAAGCTGTGAAAATCGTCTTTCCTAGGAAAAATCAATATCTCCTTTCATGTGCTTTTTCTTTCTCTTAACAACTGTTTTATCCACAAGTAAATCCATTTCTGTTAACATGCTGCAGCTTTCCCTTTGGATCATTTTTGATATGGTGATAAACAGTATTTGTTTTACATGAGGTTTACATGTGCATTCTGATGCATTAGAGACACATGTCAACAACAGTTTTGTGTATAACATCTTTCCTAAAATTATCTATATTCACCATGTCAAAGATAATGCCTTTGTTTTGTGAATCTATCTCAGGACAATACTGGTTATCAGAAATACTAATAAAACTACATTAGTATGTTTTTTTAAAAAGAAAGCATGTCATAAAATTGAGAATTTATATAGAATGTTTGGATGGAGCATCAGTGTACCTTAATTTTTGTCCTGGATGATTGATTACAAGTCCTGTTATTACCAACTTAGCACGGATGTTATTAACCAGAATTCTCGTCCAACATATCCTGGGGTACTTGTTTGGGAAAAATTGTCCTATAAAGATATTCTTTATCTTCAATTTAAGGTTTATTGTAGCTGACTCTGTTTTCATTTTTTCACTTAAAATTCTTGTTTCCAGCATTCAAATCCTGCCATTTTAATGACACTATAAACAGAATATTAAATAAGATGGGGAAAAAATAGAATCAGAGAAAAATGAATTAAAGAATTGTTTCTTCCTATTCCTAAATTAAAATACCTAGAATTACATTTTTAACAGAAGCTTATATAAGCATCTTGAAGATGAAAAAAGTAACCAGCATTTAATAAGAAATCACTGAAGGGAAAAATCATATTCATGATTACTATTATTACAATTAAAAGTGACAGGGTACATAGCTCCAATCTGCTTCTTTAAGCATTCTTCCCTTACTAGATGTCTGGTTGTGATTTCAAAGAAATCTGGATTTAAGTAGCATGATTTGTGTGCCAAAAGTAAAATGATGAGTTGAAGAATTGCTGTCCTGAATCAGAACAAGAAATCTGTTTAGAGTTGCTCTTTCTGCCTTTGGAAAACTTAAAAGCAGGGCGCCTTGATGATGAATTTGACTTGAGGGTCTCCATAAACGTTTCACTTGAGACTTACCATCAGTTTGAAAAGCCATTGCTATTTTTTTTTAAACTAAAACCAAAAATTTATAAGGGAAAGAAAAAAGTATTTTAAAATTACTTTCAAATTACTAAAATTTGATTTATAGATTCTTTGTAAAGTTTTGGTTGATTTTAACTTTTTTAAAAAATAATTTGATTAAACATTATAATTGCAGTAGTAAAAAGTGATACAAACTAAAAGAAAAATAAACTAGAAAATAAGAGGAAAACATACAAAGAAAAAAATGTAGAGAATAGAAAAAGAAAAATAAGAATAAAGAAAGCAAAAAATATATAAAGAAGTGATTTTGAACCTTCATTACAAATATAAACAATTTAATAACTTCACTTTGCATTAATTTACAACAAATGATTTCTTCTCATGTCTGATCTCTTATCTATCTCTAAACAAATCCATAAACTATCATCATTTTATTCCTGGTGACAGCACAAATCTATTCAGGATTACAAGAAAGAACAAATGCCTATTTTAACCTTGATCAAATAAGCCAACTTTATACTCCTTCCTCTTACTTCTAACAATCTTAATGTTTAGTCCATACAAGTAATATAGACCTTGATTTCTTTTCATTTCTTTTTAATCTTTACTCATACGAATTATTCAAGCTTTAACAAATCTCTTTTGTAAATCCAAAATAAAAGAATTATCCAGATCACTTTGAGTTATTATTTGTAATTCCCATTTTGTTTTTGAAACATCAACCAATGTTTTTGATGTGCAATGAAACATCTTTTTCCATGTTATTTTTGTGGCCTGTCATTTGTAGATAGCACTTTCAGTGTTAACCCAGTCTCTGTTTTATCAGCAAAAACATTTTCTTCTTCTTCTGTTATTTTCCAAAACATCATTTGGACCAATCTAAAATATAAGCAAACATCATTGTTGATATTAACCCCAGATTCCATTTTTCAAAAGAATCCTTGTGTGCTTATTCTTGCTGCCCCACAATGGGGAAACTTGCTTCCATTAGCTGACTAGCGCTTGGGTTGCTGGCTCGTCCAGGCTTCTCTGCTGGTCTTGCCTTGCCTTGTGTGTTGTTGCCTTGTGTCCAGCCAGGTACAGCACCCACTTTCTGTATACACAAACGTGGCTAGGTTTCCTCACTGAGGTGATATCTATTATTTACTTGCAACATTGCATGCTTTTGAATTGCTGGGTTGGCAGGAGCCAGTGGCAGGTGCTCACCCCATCTGGCAGAGCCAGGCTAAACTGCTGAAGTGCAGACCATTGCCGGCCAGCAGTTCCAGCATCATTAAACTACTGTGTCACCATACCCCCTCCCTCTACGACAGAATTCTATATCTTAGGGTATGTTATGCATTTGTCTATTATTTCTCATCTGAGAGTCATGAAGATATCATCAGTCACAACCCTGGATTCCTCCTCTGGAAATCCTGATTTCAGCTTTTCTTTAAACATGATCTTTCAGCCTAGCAACCAGACAAGCGACAGCAGGAGTGTGGTGAAAATATCATGAAAGAGAACATCATGTGGTTGATGTTGCCTATGTGATTAGATTGTGCATTTGGATTCTGTAGAGAAGTGGGAAGGGAACACATACCATAGTGTATTTTTTTTTCTTTATACTGCAGGCTGATAAAACTGTAGAAAGAGACTTACATAAAAATATTTAGTGAGAAAGGAGCAGAACTTTAACCAAGGATTAGTTTGCTTTGTTTCTCCTTTTTTAGGTGCCAATATAGAGTGTTTAATTTATTTAATGCCAATAATTCTTTTTCTTGGCCCTGAAGATATCTACATCTCTATATAAGTATTTCTTATGCCTATGATGACCATTCAAATATGACCCTTCAAGTATATATTATGAATTATGTTTTATAATTTATGTTTATAAAGTTTTGTTCTTCAAAGAAACTATAATACTATAGAACGTAATCTTCAAAAGGCTGCTTACTCTGCCTTTTGTTTATTACTAGAAGGAAGAAGGTCCTAATATGGAGAAGTTGCTATCTATTAGCATAGCTGATTAAAATAGTCATAGTCTCTATTCCAAGTGTGACTGCTATATTGACCTTGAACTATAATTGTTGTTGCCAATTCAGATATAAGTATAAAAGCCTGTTGGATATAAATAATCTATCCGTTAATGATATCAGGTTTAGCAACTCTTAATTTATTCATAGGAAGGAATTGCTTCCAGGCTAAAATTTATATGCCAAATTTAATTTAGGAATTACATTTTTAGCCAAATGATAATGTTTTGGAAAGCAAGCATATTTTTACTTGTAACAGACTAGTATTTATAATAGTGTAAGTAATGTAATGTCACTGGAATTAAATATTTACTTTTAATTTTATTTAAATAAATCTGTGTTCTTTTTTAAAACTTCACATTCCTCCGTTTCTTTTCTTTGTCAATGGTGAAGTCTCTAATCATAATCTTCATATTTGTGATGTTAAAGAAACCAGAATCCAAGGTCAATATTTCCATTACGTAGTTACATAGGAATTTGAAAGGAAGAGAGCCAGAATAATTTAAACAGTGAATTTAATATGACAATTAACTCAATCAACAACTTTGATTCAATAAAACAGCTTTGACTTTACAGATTCCTCTTTTTATGAAGAGTAGGGGTGAAATAGGGTAAATACTTTATATTGATTGTGCATCTTTTTCCAATTTTTATAAAACAGAAAGGACATTTGGGTTTGATATGCAGTCATTCTCTTTGCTTCCTTCATTTTTTATCCTTAAAGGGAATGCTTTTCTTTATTACTATTCCTTTTCCTTATTATTCAGTGATAATGGAAACATTATTAGCTTGAGTTTTCTTTATACTGATACCTATGTGTTATAAGAGTGGAAAATAGTGTTTGCTTTACACCAGAGTCCCCATCCTTTCATCTTGGCTGATCAGTGGGGGAAAGAGGGGATGGTTATGTGCAGGTGTGTGCATGAGCTGGCCTAACTCCATGAGGACCTGCCCCTTGCACAAATAGAGCTTCATGTGCGAACGTGACTACCTGCTGCACCCCCAAATGGAGCTATGCATGCCATTTGCCTACCACTCACACAGCTCTGTTCCAAATGGGCTATGGCCCAGTAGTGGCCTGTGGCCCAGGGGTTGAGGAACCCTGCTTTACACAGCCGCTTTATCTCTTATAAGATAAAGAAAAAAGCATGTTTGCTTCCAGGGTATTATATTAATGGAAGCTGATTATGGGGACTTGAATCATTCAGTGGGATGATTTTGAAATCTATAGAAATACAGTATTTTTCTTTTCTCTCATTATTCTCCCCTATGTTGCCCCAGAGTCTCCTATAATGTACTCTCTTATACACTCTTGGTTGTAGCCGCCTTATCTCTCTGAAAATAGGTCCCAGCTTCTGAGCAAATTGGTCTCAGGAAAGAAGTTTGAAAAATATACATAATTGGTAAGTGTGCCAATTGGCAAGTGTGGCAGTTTTTGTTCTTTTTTAAAGTGTCTACTTTGGTACCCTGGGAGAGCTATACATTCCATACTGTTAAATACAATTATCTATATTTATATATTTTATAAAATTGGTATGCTGCTTCAGTCATAGACTGCAATGGCTTTACAGCTAATACAACAAAACAACCATAAGTAAATTAAAACCAACAATAGAAAAAACATCAGTTTTCAGTGACAGAAAAATAGCAATTATATAAAAACTATTTTATTAAACTTATCAAGTAAAAGGTGCATTAATTTCTACCCACCCACTTTTAGGATTGGACAGGCATCTATCTGAAAGTGCAATCTAAATCTAAAAATAGTGAATTCACTTTGATGCCTGGCAAAATGTTCAGCTCCATTGGAGATTCTGTTACTTGGAGCAAATAGTCTTCAGGAAGTAATGTCACTGGAACTGTAGTGTAGGAAAAGTGAAAATGCCTCAATCTTAATTCTGTTTAATTCTGTCTTTGGCTGCTGCTTAGAAGAAAAACAAATAATCACAAAATCCGAATTCTAGTTTTATATTATATGAAGCAAAATTTTCTCCACATTTTGCACGTTCTTTCTTGTCTTTATTTTTACTGGTAAATTGAAAGGCATTAAAAGCTGTAGCCTCTTTCATATAGGAAAACTATTTTAATTTTCTTTTTTCTGAACCTTTTCCAACTCTGTCTTTTTTTTTTTAAGATGGGCTAGTGAAACAGTACATAGCATTCCAAATGTGACCACATCATTGATTTATAATTATATTTTAATTTTCCAAGTGTCTTAAGAAAGCCAAGAAATTCTACATCCAGTACAAATGTGCTAAGTTCATCTGCAATATGCTAGTTACATAATTGTTCTAATAATACTGGCTTGGAAAGAGGGCCATAGATAGAATCCAAGGTAACCCTCTATGCTGTGTCAAATCTGGATGCAGAGATCTGGCAGTAGTGACTAAATTTACAGTCTTAGTATATATAAAAGGCAGGCCAAAGCAACATTATAGTGATAAATGAGGTATTATAATATTAGACACAGATTCTTCTAAGAAATTAGAGCAAGATGATTTGAAGGAGGGGTACATTTTGGCTCTTCAAGTAGAACTTTATTTGATCAAACATTTCTCTGTTTTCATCATATCTTTCTTTAGAAACATTTCTATTAAAAAAAACTAAGAATGGAACATAAAACAAAATGATTCTTGACTAAATATTGGAGGTTTTTTTCACATAACAAAGATTGCGTATGTCACTTTATATTGTCAGTGGTAGGATTCAAATTATTTTACTACCAGTTCTGTGGGCGTGGCTTGGTGGGCATGGCAGGGGAAGGATACTGTAAAATCTCTGATCAGAGGTGGTATTTGCCGGTTCTCCGAACAACTCAAAATTTCTGCTACTGGTCCTCCAAACTGATCGGAACTTGCTGAATACCACCTCTGATTATTGTGTTTAGATGTATGCATGAACTGAATCATAATTTTGGTTCACTTTTTTGTTATTGCTAAGCTCTTGGTATTATGAGCAGTTGCTATGATAGCAGCAGCACAGTTTCCCACACATAAAATGCAGCATTAAATTTTAGTTAAATCACTACAATTCTAGTCCTTTAAAATCCACAAACTGTTTGAAGCACCATAATCTTGGACCTTGTAACAAAATAATCGATGTGCAGAATGTCTGACAACTGAAGGTATCTTCTCAAAATCACTGAATTTGCATATTCACTTAAGAATGATTGTTGTAAGTGGCTTAGAATATGAAATAGGTAATTACACATTAATTTTAAAATATCTTTTGCAATAGCTTTATGCAGTACGTTTCATCAAGAGTTGTTTTTAAAGAAGATAACAGCTGGATGTTATTATCTTTGGGTCCACATAATTGATGGTATTGGTAGAAATCAATGTTAATGTTACATGACTTTTAGCACTACCACCCAGTTTCAGAAAGAAGAGTAGACATTCTTTAGCATTCCTTTCCATTCGTTTTTTATTTATGGCAGTACTCTCTTTACTAAAGGGATCTTCTTTCTTTTGGAGCAGTTTTCAAGGAGCAGTAGGGAATGTCTGACACATTTAAAGAGGAGATGTTGTGGCACAGTGGTTAGAATGCAGAATTGCTAATTTTGCCCATTGCCAGGAGTTTGATCCTGACCAGCCTTCAATCCTTCCAGGGTGGATAAAAATGAGGACCCAGATTGTTGGCAATTTACTGACAATATAAACTGCTTAGAAAGTGCTATCAAGCACTATGGATTGGTATACTATAAGTCAAAGTGCTGTTGCTATTGCTATTAAAGACTGAGTTCAACATGGATACACTGCTTAACTTTGGAAGCCCTAGTTCCAAGTTTTTACTTCTGTTACAATGCTGTGTAAGACTGAACTCTTCTTTCCCAATGAAGAACACAATGATATAAATAATCACACAAAGTATATATGTTTTCTGGTAAAAAGCATTGGAATTTTAGAAAACATTGTACAATTACAACAGATCTGCTGGATAAAGGAATGCTGTATTACTACTACTACTACTACTACTACTACTACTACTACTACTACTACTACTATATAATAGGTTTAGATCAATAGGAAGCATTCTCAAGTATACCCTGTACATCTTGGCAGGCTTAAGAAAGCTGTGTTAAAAAAAAATTATACCACAAATGTATTGAAAATAAATGATGTGATGGGCCAAGAAGCCCTATTCCTTTCTGCTACTCCACGTGTAAGTGGCATTCTATTCTGTACATAGCCCAATATATGTACATATGACTCTTCCACGAGAGGGTTATTTCATACACCTGGTGAATGCATAATCTCAAATACACTTCATATGTATTTTAATGAAAAATTAAAATTAAAAAAAAGTTACATGAAATCCCATTCCTACCAGTATCTTGAAGTATCCTTAGCAAAATGGCAAAATAAGCAAGGACATAATTTATGCAGAAATCTGCACTAGATGGAAGAAGTGTAAAGATATGTTGGGCCCCCTAGAGGAAGCCCAGATTAAAAAGCACCAGTGATGAATACTAATACTATGTTTATTTTAGTTAGATTAAAAAAATATTTGAAGTCAGAAAATAAATCTCTTCCCCCCTTTACCCACAAACAAACTAGGGAGGGTACCTTCTAGAAGTGTCCCACAGCCCCATTGGTTCTGTGGGTTAAGCAGCCTCTTATCTGACCAATACCTAGTTTGCTTCTTTTCCTTCTCTTCCTCCTGTCTCTCAAAGACATTTTCATAAACTATTGCTAGAAAACAGGACAGAAGTTAGACACACATAAATAAAGGCAGAGTCAATGTGAAAATAAAGTAGTCTTGCTACTCAGATGTACAAATAAAGGTAAAGGTAAATAAAAGGTTTTATTATTATTATTATTATTATTTATAAGTAAGGAAAGTAGATTGGTTTGGGATGCAGTTCAATATTTGCAAACTGTTTATATTTCTGTTATGTCTTAGTTTATAGTATAGCTGTAGAAAAGATATAATTATTTATTATATTTAAAGGAAATAGTGTGGATTGACAAGGCTTCCTTTATAAGATTGTGTGGCAACTATTGAGCCAACCTTACAAGTTCTATTTAGAATTACTGACTACGAATTCCATGACTAAGGCACTTCAGAACATACTGGAACATCAAGTATTCCAGCAACAATTTTATTGCTGTTTTTGTTTTTCTTGGGAATTGTCCATTTCCCTTTATGCCTCTATCATTGGCGTCTTGCCAATGAAATAATTGTCTAGTAAAAACAATGCAACATAGCATGTAGACAAAAAATATCCATGGTTTAGATGGCAGCACATTTATGACTTCTAAAATAAGAGATATAGCTGTTCAGTTTAACTGATGGATTAGTGTCAAGTTATATACTGATATTGTTTTCTATATGGAGTGTGCAGAGCATTCATAAGGCCTTTCCAAGAAAAATGATACAATGAATGATGTTATGACACATTTGTGAAGGGGTTTTTTCCTGCTAGGATTTTTACACATGGAACTTTTCCATTAAGTTGTTTTTATTTTTAAAAAAGAAATGTTAAAGAAAACACAAAGTTTGATGTGGAAAATGTACTACTTGAAAAGCCATGATTTAGAGAAACTCATTCTTGATTATTCACCAAGAGTAATATGGGGTCCCTTGCCTTACAATATATTATTTCCTGAAAAGCACAATTAGTCCTTGGCCTTCATATGTGTTTACAGGCATAGCAGAGTTATTTCTCATTTGTTTTGATTTTCCAAACAATTTTCCAAATAATATCTTTTATTTCACGCAATTGTATGCAACTTTTTTGCCATTGAAGTATTATTAGAGTTTTCTATCTTTGTCCTTTATTAATGCTTTAAAAAAATTCTTTAGGTACTGAAATAAGTAGATATGGGGTAAAATTACATCTATATAAAATTATTGATTGGCATGGTAAAAGATAAATCATAATTAAATATTGTAGTATATTTTTGATTCTTTCTATGGTCAAAGCATTTGCCATTATAATAATCAAAAATGGATTCTTTATTGGGTGATTTGTTGCTTGACAGTGTTGCATGATTGTACTGATAGCTCTTTGAAAACATTTCAAAATGTTTGAAATCTTACTTGGTGACCAATTGCACAAGGTTTGTATAATCTTAGTCCAAAATCTCACATGATCTTGTTATGGGACTTTAAAATCTTGATAGGATAATCATGTGAGGACCCAATATTTTTAAACACAATTACAATTTAGTGAGTTTTGCAAAATGCACATCCATGTTGCCCACCCCATGCATTAAGTAAGAAAGGGGGATATATAGTTGTCCAGATAAAATACAGAGGACTATGCAACAATACATGGACATTTTTCTCAGTTGCAATATTCAAGCTTGGGCACAGGCATTTTGTATATGGAACATTACTATATCTCCCATTTAGTACCATTGAAATAAAACATTCTGTGAACTTCAAACCTGCATGGAACAAAAGTTCTATTGAAAAAATAGGTGTATTTTATAGATGGTAATTCCAATACTTCAGTGTATTGACTATAGCCTTCTCCAAGTCCAAATTAAGTACTCTTGTATATATTTTTCAGACCTAAGCATTCTCAAAAATTCTGCTGAGGAGCCACATTTTTTCATATCCATAACTATACATATTCATCTGCAAAGATTAGGCAGAGAACACCTCTTTAAAACTAGTTTCAGCCAATATTTCAGATAGTAGTTTTTTATGCAAAACCTACTGAAATAAATTTCCAGTTGAAGAGTGCTGTTAGCATGCTATGAGGAATATGAAGTATGGCTCTTAAGAATGTTTAATAAAATGATACTATTTATTCATTTATTTATTGAATTTATATTCATTTATATGTGGAAAGCTGTATTTTATATGTCAGAAGGCTTAGCACCTTAGATGTAAAGAAAATGCTGCCAGTACAAAGTCATTACAGAGTGTTTCACAAAAAATTGACATCAAAAGTATTTTGGGAATGAAATAGATTATCACAGAATTGATGCTTCAATTCCGGATGAATTAAAATATATGTCCAAATATTTAAATGTTTAATTTGTTCAATTTGATTGTTTGACTTGTGCTGTAAAATTGATACAATGGTTAGTTTTTATTTTCAAATAATTTATGTTTGTTGTTAAGATAATGTAACTAGAGCTTGCAATCTCTGCAGTACAAAAATCTGAGATCGGCTATAAATGCATTATTGATTGGTGTATATTCTCTGGTAATATCCTCCCACAGCTTCTCTCTCTCTCTCCTTCTCCCTCTCCCTCTCCCTCCCCCCCCCTTTCATATACAAAGTGTCATACAGCGCTCCTCATGAATAACGAACATTCTGCTAGATGATCCGATATAACAAATCAGTTGATGTAATGTTGTCACATTGTGATGTGAGTCTTGGTCACTTCTCAACCAGCACTTAAGTTTCACATAGAGATGTCTGATACACAGTTGTCTAACAATGCTCAGTTGAATAATTGGGTGATAATTTGCTCAATTGAAGTTGATCTCCTTAAAAATAGAATTGCAGTCAAAAGGACAGTTATTGTGAGCAAATAAGGAGGTTAAAAGAGAGATTTGCTAACCAGTTCACTTTAGGAATTTAGGGTTCAAGTTTCTCCCAACTGCATTGCATGTTTAAAATGTACAATAAAGATATCTAGATGGTGAGATGGCCTAAAACTACAAATGAGGATTTAACTTGCTAGTGTCTATACCAAATTCATAATGAAAATGATTATGGAAGTGCCATTGAAACTTTGAATAGTCACTAAACATACTGTTGTAAGTTGAGGACTATCTGTACAGAGAGTTAGGTATTCATCTTTCTGGTTCTGTAATTGTACAATTAATTTTCTGTTAAATTTCATTCTATTAATTGTTGCATGTTTCTTTAACTTACGAAGAACATTTTGAATTTTAATTTCAGCACATTGAGATAATTTGCATATTTTGGGGTACTCTGGGAAGTCAGCAAAAGGTAGCAGTAGCAGCAGAAAAGGTAGAACAGTCTAATTGTTCACTATTAAAATCTATTAGCATTATTTGTACTAAGGATTCAAGTTTATCTTGTTTATTTTTCCTACTCTGAATAGCAGTATATAAACAACAAAGATTTACAGTTATAAACCAATATTCTCTCTGATTTTTCATTGATTAAGAGTTACTGTTTCGGCAACATACTTTCTTTCTACAGTGTACAAATCTGTGTTTGAGATCCCAAATTCAGATATTTTGTTCTCATTTCCATGTGACTCAATTTAATCATATTGTTTGACCAAATACATTTCAATTACATATTCAATACATATTCAATTACATATTCAATACATATTCAATACCTATTCACATACAATTCAATAAATCTGGGTTAGTCACTGGGACTAGGGACATGGTCCTCCGAGCTTTCAGACTTGGGCTGGAGCCATCTTCAGGAAACTTCTCTTTAGCAGAGCAGAATGTGCTGTTAGAGATAACACACTCTGCTAGAAACAGCAAAATTTACTTTAGCAACCGAGAGTTACTGCTTTGGGTTCTGCAAGTCCCCATCATGAAACAGCTCTGGGCAGCAGAGCAGCAGCCAGGTTGAATCCTGTTCGTCTCTGCCACTCGGAGCCGTTTTCCGGGGAGACTTGCATAACCCAAAGCAGCAACTCCCAGTTGCTAAAGTAAATTTTGCTATGCTGCACAAGATGGTTTCCCACGCCCTGAGGGCCATCCTCCCAAAGTGCCACTGCCACCACTCTGAAGCTCCCCTTCAGGATGGATCAGTAAGTTCTTGCTTTGTTCCCTGGGAAGGGCTCCATCATGGAGGGCTGTGTCTTTGGGCCAGGAGCTTTCTGTCGGGTCTCCTGCCTCACATGGGGTGGCCGGAGGAGGAAGCGTATGGTAGGGAAGGCTGTCTGCAGTTCTTACAGCCAAAGCCTGGGATCCTGAGGTGTCTGCAAACTTGCATTTGTATGAGGTCGGAGTCCCATGGCTGTGCTGGCTGGGAGGACACTTGCCCCACGTGACACTGCTTACCTGCCTGGCCAGTGTGTCAGGAGAGGGAGGAAGAAAAACTTGGCAAGTCTTCTCCTCCTTCTCAGGCATTCACATGAGGAATGGGACTTTCTGTGCATGGGTGAGTCCTTCCGGTGCCCTGCACACAGAATGTGTGCATGCTCTGTGTGTGTGTGCATGTCCGAGGAGGAGGAGAAGAGTTACTGAACGTTTCTTTCTTCCTTCGCAGCACGAAGGCAGCCACTGCAGCCTGTCCCTTTAAGGTACCTCAACGTGGGAGTGGTGGTGAGGGGGGACCATAAAGGGACAGCCAGGTCACAGGAACTGCCTTCCGAGCAGCTGCACTGTGAAGGGAAGAAAGAAAAGTTTGGCAACTCTTCTCCTTCTTCTTGGGTAGAGCGTGCACACATGGCACTGGGAGGACCTTGTGCAAGGAGTCGGCACATGGGCAAATCCCTCCAGCACCATGAGATTTGTGAGTGTTTGCTCTCTGTGTGTGTATGCCTGAGAAGGAGGAGGGAAGCAGCCAAGTTGAATGCTGTTAGCGCGACTGCAGAGAAGCAAGAAGCAGCTGCCAGCGATGCCCTCATGTGAAGATGTTGGGAGCAGGGAGGCTCGACCCCCTCAGGAGCCGTGAAGCACTCGCCACCCCTCTGACACCCACCAAGTTTCCTCGCATTGCACTTCTCTTCCTTCTCACCAGAAGCGTTATTTTTTGGGAGACTGTGGGATTGCCCCACTCCCTGCCAGCCACCTGGTCTTCAGGACTGGCTCGTCAGATTCCCACCACCCAGCACCAGTTCAGATGTTCCTTTCCTCCCCCAGGGACAGAGAGAGGGAGAGGGAGAGGGAGAGAGGGAAAGAGAGAGAGAGAGAGAGACAAGAGACAGAGGGAGAAGGACAGATGAGAGAGAGAAAGAGATAAGAAACAGAGAGATGAGAAAGAGGGAGAGGGAGAATGAAAAAGAGATGAGAAAGAGAGAAAGAAACAGAGTGATGAGAGAGAGAGAGAAATGAGAGAGAGAGATGAGAAAGAGAGAAAGAAAGAAAGAAATAGATGACAGAGAAAGATGAGAGGGGGAGAAAAAACAGAGAGATATATGTTTAAAAGAAAATAGAAAAATGGCTCTTTGAGTGTTTAAGATTGCAGACCCAGGTTAGGCAAACACAATGGTCGCTAAGTGAACCTTGTGGTCATTAAGCAAACACTGGTTGTTAAAAAAAAAGTCCCTTTTCTTCAATGGGCATTTTTAACTGGAAACCAGAAGGAATTGTTGGAAACTGGCAAAAAACATAGAAAACCTCAGTCACCTGACTGTGTGGGATGTTGTAACTGGTCATAGGTGTGTGTGTCTGTCTGTCTGTCAAAACTCCAAAAACAGGTCAAGTAGCTCTGGGGAGGTCAGTCATAAATTAGAACACTTGCTAAGCAACTGGCCATTAAGCGAGGACCGCTTATATTTGATTTGCCAGTCACATGGCCACCTAGCCACGCCCACCTCAGTCACATAATCACCTAACTATACCCATTCCAGTCACATGACCACCAAGCCACACCCACAAATTAGGCCATGCCCACAGAACCGGTTGTTAAACTTGAATCCCACCTCTGGTTTTCCGTTAGCAATTCAATAAGGGTTTTAGGAGAAAAAGAATGTTCAAAGTCCTTCTGTATTGTAATGCGTGTGGTATGAAGTTCGTTTAAACCACAAACTGAATTTGGAGGATAAAATGAAAATGTTCATAGAGAGCAAGGTTTTCTGAATATTCCCTGTTCAAAAAACAAAGCCAGAAAATTAAAGAGTTCCAGAGATACTGAAACCACGTGATTAAATTAGACCTCTAACATGATTCCAACCAGATTTTGTGGCTTTGCTTAATCTTCTGATACTGTAATTAAATTTGGTACTTTTAAACAATTATTACTCATTAAGCTGTTTAAGACCAGACATGATGTACTTAATTAAGTTAACTTTGCTAATTCTTTAAATGTGTACATATATAATTGCTTGAAATGCTTGTACTTTATTTTCGCCAGTAAAAGTAACATTAGTCCATTCTTTACTTAAATTGAAGCTAATGTTATAAAAGTGTCTAAAACAGGGGTGTCAAACCTGATCGCATTTTGGGCCATATCGTATTGGGATGTTTTTGGCCTTTGTGGAGCTGGGATAGGCGTGGCCTGCACAGACTGAATCTGGTTCGCGGGTCACCAGTTTGACAGGCCTGGTCTAAAACCTCACAATTTTGTGTATACTTGGTAATAGTTTGTCAGGATATATAAACACTACAAGCACCTGTGTGTTCAAGTGCTTACATATACATTCAAAGACACATAAGCATGCATGCACATCCCCACCCCACACATATATATACACCCACAGACACACAGACACACACACACACACACAAATATGTATATACATATTCATACATCTATATGCATCTACATCTACATACACAGGGAGACATGAATATAAAGGTTACATTTGTAATATATTTATATTTTAAAACACTTGGATTCCATTTTTTGAAAAAAATCAATTATGCATGCATTTCTTAGAAATGAGGTGGAAATAAGTTGCATATGGATTGTAAATTTTTAACATGAATGGAAAAATCCCACCCAGTTGAATATATTTTTAATCCTCATCTACAATAGTGAAAAACAGATTATTGATGAAGCTGAACTTGAATATTTTTATGAATATAAAACAAATTTATTTCAATTTCTTTATAAATAAATGAGTATTCGTTGTATGATAAGTTATGAGACACTGTTTATCATCCTTACCAATTTTAAGATGTGTACACAATAATTCACTATCGAATTTTATATTATATAAGTTTTACTTAATATTCCAGTAGTGTCTTAGTTCATCTGGAGGCTAAATATGGCATTACTGTAGCTTCAAATTTTTTAAAGGTATACTTATCTTACATATCACAAGAAACAAATTCAAACTAAAGGACACTGTATGATGACAGACTATCAAATGTTAAAAGTCTAAAATGTGGCTAGCACTGCTACTGAAACATATCTTAACAAAAGTTTAGCAGTATTTTAGAAACATAAACAGCTTGAACAGCTAAAGAGCCCAGTAATGGGCTGCAGCCCAGAGGTTGGGGTTAAAGAATTGTACTGATGAGTTATTGATTGGGATTGATATTTTTAGATAGGAGGAATAATTTGAAATAGATCAAAATGATTCCTATTCGGAGTTGGTAGTATAGGTAATCCTTAGGTTCAACCATTATTAAGAAGAGGATTGCCACTGCGGTCTTCAAGCATGACATCCTGTGACTGCGTTATTTAGAGACAAAAATCCCAATTGCCTTTGTAACCCTAAGACACGTGGTTTGTTAAGTGGGAAGTGAGTGGAGTACTAGGCAATGAGCACAGAGATACCATAGTAAGTGCCATGGGGGTAGAGAGGATCTAGAAGGCCATGAACAAGCTCAAGGAAGCTGAGATAAGGAGAACACAGGTCGGCGTGAAGCCAGGGAGAATTACAGAAGAATTTACAACCTTCCCTGCCTTTCTCCAGTTTTAGTCTAGAACCATGATGGTAAACCTATGGCACGTGTGCCATAGGTGGCACGCAGAGCCATTTGTGCAGGCACATGAGCCCCAGCCAAACTTACCTTCACTGCGCATGCATGCACTTCCCAGCTGATTTTCGGCCCATTTGAAGCCTTTTTCGGCCTCCCAGAGACTCGAGGGAAGCCTCTGCAGCCTTTGGAGGCCAAAAAACAGGTCTGTTTTGTCACTTTCTGTATTTCTGGAAATATTGACAAAACGGGCCCATTTTTCGACCTCCAAAGGTTGCAGAAGCTTTCCTCAAGCCTCTGGGAGGCCAAAAAAGGCCTCAAACAGGCCAAAAATCAGTTGGGAAGTGCACCCATGTGCAGTGCAGGTAAGCGAACATGGGGGATCACACATGCTTGCATAGGGGGCATGGGAGGGCTGTGCCAGAGGTAGTATTCAGCACATTCTGACCAGTTCTAGAGAACCGGTAGTGTAAATTTTGAGTAGTTCGGAGAACCAGTAGAGAAATTTTGAATAGTTCAGAATACCACCTCTGACTGGCCCAGTCCCCATCTATTCTCTGCCTCCCAAGTCCCAGCTGATTTGCTGGGTCTTCTTTTGTTGCCCTGCACAGGAGAATGGAGCTGGAAAGCAGGTTAGGGGGATGGGGAGGAATTGGAGATTTTACAGTATCCTCCCACTGCCATGCCCACCATGCCACACCCACCAAGCCCACCAAGCTACGCCCACAGAACTGGTAGTAAAAATTTTTGAATCCTACCACTGGGCTGCTCACATTGCCTTCTGGGTGCTGTCATGTAAGCACATGCGCGTATGTGCGCAATTTTCAGCACAGAAGCCCATAAAGGTTGGCCACCACTTGTCTGGAATAAAGTCATTTCTCCTGTATATATTGTAGATTAAACAGAAAAATTTCTTCATATCCAATATATGACCTACAGTATGCTGCCTATTCTTTGAGTAGAATTGGAATACTTTTTGTGTTTTAATGTTGTCTGATACTTGCTTTATCCTTTGCAATATACAAAAAGTTTGAATATGTGCTCATTTTTCACCAAGTATCTCTTATTTCTAAAATATTTAAAGTTATTACATAGCAGAACTATATCACCTGTAATTATCTAGAGATTATAGACATCTCCCTTCCAGCAACTCCAGCAATACAGAAGGGAAGGAATTGTGTTATATCCGCAAGATTTATAAAAAAATCAAGTTGCCCATACTCCTTCCTATCACAAAAACAAGTACAACTAAAAATAACTAAATATGATTACAGTAGAACCAAAGGAATATTGATAGCCAGATTTCAGAGAGAGTTTAATTTGAATTCCTGCATTGAGAGTACAGTTGAACTTTTGGTGGCTTCTAGCATAGTGTTCCACTACGGCCTTTCTGTGATTCTACAAGCCACCAGTTAAAGTATTCCATTAAGCATCTGAGAGATATACCAGATAATTAAGCAAATTTTAAAAAGACAAAACTATTTAAATCAAAATATTAAAGAAATTTAGAAAAAAATATTTAAAGCCAGGGAAAAAAAAATTTTCATTGAAGAAACAGTAGACCATCTCTCCAAAGAGTAAATTCCATAGCTAGAAGATACCTGTTGAGATCTCCTGCTAAATAGTCCAGTCAGGGGTCAGAGAGGTAGATACATATTAGAAGTACATCTATTCTTTTTTGCATACTTAACTAACAGTTGCTAACTTTTCACCTTTTTTGTTTCTGGTTTCATTAATTTTGAATTGTCCCAATTCCTAATTCTTCCTAGATTTAATCAGAATATAGTTTACATTTATTTCTGATTTGGTAATAGAAAAGTGGACAAACTGAGGGCTATTTGCAGTGCTGAACTTGCATTAGTTTTGCTTATTTGTTTATTTTTGCATATCTAGGAACTGAAAATTGATGGCATAGCTTCCTACCATTTTGAGGGAGGAAATATTGCAGATCAATACTCTCTTAGCATAACATGGTGTTATAAACATAAAAAAGCTATGTTCTCTTTGCTTTTGTGATTATATTTTGATCTGTTTACTATTTATTATCATGTTTTATTTTTCTTAATGTTGTGTACCCATCGAGTCTTTCAGGATTGGGCATGTTATAAATTCTGTAAAATTAATTTTAAAATTAACAAATGTATCACAACGACAACCCAGGTGTGTTGGGAGGGGCAGAAACAATTATTGTCTCATCCACTACAATCCTTATTCTTTCAAAGAAGATAAAAGTGTACCCTCTTCAAAAATTTGCCTTTAAAATTAACTCCCAACAAAAGCAGTAAGTAATTATTTTTTGTTTGTAAAATGAAAAAGAGACTGATGAGCTTTGAACAAACTTCTAAAAACTCCGTTTTAAATTGTTTAAATGTTGTCAAATTTAGGAACTCCATTTCTGAAGCAATTTCTGTTTATCAACCCTCTGTTGAATATGACTTTACTTAATTATCTGGTATTTTCTACTAAGATAATACCACCCTCATGCTATTTTGTATATATGTACAGTATATATTCTATTATTCTGGTTATGAACATATAAAAAGAAGTATTTTTAGTATCATTGTTTGAGATCGTTGGTCAGGTACACACTTTAATTTACAAAACAATTTGAGTGGTCCTAATTGGCCATACTAAGTCATGCGGGATGATAATTGTTCTAAAGATTTTAATTCATATGTCAGTAGAGCACTGAGAAGTAATCTTTTTTTTTTTTTTTTTTGCAAGCCACCCAGTGAGTTCTTAGCAAAACTGAAATTTGGACCAGGGATTTCTTGCTGTCAAACACTATTTTCCATTTCTGTGAAGTAGAGTTCTTTTTTCAGTGACTATATACAATCTGAATTTTGATATTTATTTCTTGGACAAACAAAAATAGTCTTCAGAAACCACAGAATTTTGAGAATCTTGAGGTTGTCTTACTGACCTTAAAGCATTCTCTCATTTCTGGAAGGTAAAAAGTAACAGTTATGTAAAATTGAACTAATGCTAAGGTAAGATGGAAGAGGCTGAATGATATATTTTAAGTAAGTTCAATTTTCCATTCTATTAAAGGGGGTCAATGGATTTGGAGTCACAATCTCAAATGATCATTCTTTACAACATTATGAGTATTTTTCCTTGTATGTCAATGTAATCTGTATGCCATGGTTTCTGAGAGATGTTGATGGTATTTTTAACACAATACCCTTATTATTTGGCAGATAAAGGGTTATGCAGTATGGAGAATATGACAAGGAATTCAGAGCTATTGGTCCAGGAAACGCTGACTCATTAATAAATACTTCATGAAGCAGAAATATTTGTATATACTGTGGGAATTAAAAGATAAAGATTTGTAATTTTATATTAAATGTCACATATATACAGTATTTAATGTTAAACATACCATTTTAACATCTGAAACATTAGTCTGTGGCGTCATCTAGACTCCCACAGAAACAAAATTGTTTTCCTTGATGCATTAGAGTTATGTTAGGAATTCCTTACTTTGTTTGGATAACATTTTGTTGAACAATGCTTTGCAGTCTGAACTTCCAGTACTGTTAGCTATTTCTGTGGCTAAACAAAGTTATTTTTAGTGAGTAGGTAATTGGGTTCACAAGGAAAACACTGATTATCCAAAAAGGGAACTGGGGGGTGTTGTGTTTTCTTTTTGTTAAATGTAGTTGAGGGGAGGGATAATTCATAAAAAACCTATTTATAAAAGCAGATTGAAGGCCAGAATTTGCTTCTAAGTTTCCTCTTTTAAGCCATTTATGTAAGAAGTTCACACTTTATCATGGTCAAGGACAGGCACAGTTTTTACCCTCACTATGCTAAGATCTTGAAAGATGAAAAAGTAGACTGATAAAAAAGAAATTGAGTTGACTTCTCACTCCATGAATATGAATGGTATTATACTATCTGGAGGAATCCATGTTATAACTCTTCCCAAACCAAAATACTATGTCTGAGAAAGTATGGTAGTTGTCGTATCGGCCAATACGAACAAAAGACGCGAGGCAGTGACTTGAGTTCAGCTCATTTATTAAAGGAAAACCAAGTGGGGTAGGCAGGGGAAAGCCGCGGCTTATATGGATCTGGTGCCGGGCGTTGCGGCCAATGACAGCCGTTCGAATCGCCCGCGATCGGCTCAGCCAATCGCGGTCGATTCCAAACGGCCAATCAGTGCCAAGCACTCGACCAATCCGGTGTCTGCACGCTTGACCATTCCGGGTTGCTGGATTTCAAGAATGTAAATGTCCATACAAAACAGTAGTATTGATAGAAAAAGCAATATATTTTTGTTGGGAACGAACCCCTTTTATTGCATATAAGTTTAAGGCACTCTATTTGCATGAGTTTGATAACTAGGTAAGTCAAAAAGACAGATCAACTTTGGAAGCAATCTTAAAAATAATTGAAACCTGTCAGAATGTCATTTGAACTTTTCTCTCTAGCATGGTGATTTGTTTTACATATCACATAAAGACATACTTTTATCTGTGTCTATTGAATAAACCACAATGGTAACCCATAAACCATAATTTGAAAACCATAGTGGTTAGGTTCACATGTCCCATTAAGCCCAAATCAAACAAATTGTATGTTTGAATGTGTCAGTATTTCAGCACAAGATATAGGTTCTCGTGGATCAAATCTGAGGGAATAAAACAAGTTACAACTGCAGTGAGAACTATGTTACATTTAAAAAAATGTAAACCTGTTGTAAAATGATCTGTTTGCTTGCTAATGATTGTTAAATACTAATTCTGGTATTGTAAAACTGGGGGTGTTAGATCCATAGATGGTAAATTCCTGACTTTAAAAAAGAAGGCTTTAAACCATTGAGAGGCTAATACAGGAGCATTGTTATTAATAGAATAAATTCAGTCTTCATTAGTTGTTTTCCCCAGCAAAATGACAAAAATCCTTTCTTTTCTATCCATTGTTGAGCTTGACTTTTGTGTGCACATTTTCGTCTTCTCATTCACCCATATACTAAAAATTAAATTGACAGATTTGCATGGTACAGTAAGCCATAATATGGTTGCACATTGATTTCATGTTCCAGCAACTGTGATATAAAAGCTACTGGATTGTGCCTTAATGAATTGTATGACACTAGTCATTGTGTTTTATTTAACAAGCATAAGTTGAGAAAATCAAGTTTTATTGCAAGAATAGACTTTTCTTTTGCCCCTATTTATTAATTTGGCTTCCAAGTCCCACAGGAAGCATGGCAACGAACATATAATATTGTCAGAGAACCAAGGACAAATATTTTAATATACTAATTTGGGGACTTTGTTTTTTTTACAAAGGCAAACATAAATCCAAAAATTGAAAATCTGATCTCAAAGTTTAGTGATAAGATTTGGGAAACTCTAGATATTGTCTAGTAATGGCTAACCTTTTCGGCACCGAGTGCCAAAGCGCACACATACTCGCATCCCCAAAATGCAATGTGTGTGCGTCTCCGCACATGCACACCGTCCTGCACATGCACACACATCTCCTGTGCATGTACATGCATCTCCCATGCAGGTTCCCTGCTCCTGTGCATGTGCCCCCCGCATGCACCCCCATGCATGCACGGCAGAAACCCGAAGACCAGCTGGCGGGAAGCGCATGTGCATGCGCGGTGGAGCTGAGCTCAGCTGGAGTGATGGCTTGCATGCCCACAGAAAGGGCTCTGCACGCCACCTGTGGCACACAATATCCAGCTCAATTTCTAATTCAATACATGAAGACAGCACCTTCTATACACACTTCATATTCTCCAGAAGTCCTGGAGTCAATTTCCATTTTAGAGGCACAAGGAGTCCGGTAGCAGCTTTTCTAACAAACTCATCATTTTATTAAAGGACATAATGTTTCATGAACTACAACCCCATCATATGCATAAAATGACTAAATTGATGTAGAATTTAAATTGGGATGAGATGAGGGGAAAGGAAAAGGAACTGGAAGGTAGTGAGGCTAGGCAAACTGAGAAAGATATGAAATTGATTACAATAACTTTATTAATCAAAATCTTTAATGTATTAAAAATTATTATATTTGTGGAAACCTGAAATAGTTTCCCAGAAGAGAAAGTTGATGACAGCAGGTTTTGCTCAATTATGCTAGTAAAAGTTATTTGTTCAAAACAAAGGTACTTTGAGATATGGAAGTTCTGAGAAATTAAAATGCTCTAATATTAATTTTCCTTGTTTTGAGTTCCCATGTTACTTAGAATTAAAAGAGGGACTCTCCAAAGAAAGTAGATGAAAGAATGCAAGACTAGGAGCCAATTGGTTACACTTCATGTCCTTTGTGCTCTTGCAAAAGCAATCTGTATCTTGGAAAGTTCTATATTTTCTTCAAAATCAGGAGAGACGTGATTCATTATGCACTAACTAAGCCTCTCTGGCAGGCAACAACCATAAGTTTACTTCAAATATAACCTATCAGGAGAGTATCCAATTTAGAAATGATCAGAATCCATTGCTTAGTAGCAAGTAATAATCTGGTTCAATACACTGCCAGAAATGGAAAAGGTTAGTAATTATTGTTTTGTTTTCAGAAGTCAGCAATTGAAACAGTGTCCATAGGACACAATAGTCCTGATAAGTTAGCACCATCACAAGTCATCTGCTTGGGTATATAAACTTGAAGATTCATGTAGAGTTTGTCAAGACATATTTGCTATATACTAGAAACTCTTAATTCTTGCCACAAACCATCACATTTATTGGCAAAAAATTGAGCCATTTGGTTTATTTTTACTTTCCCCAGCTTTTTGAATTTAAGATGTTTTAGAACTGCACACAACTCAGATTCCCAGTCAGCATGGCCAAAGGAATTTTGGAAATGGACAACACATCTGGCAACGTCAGCACCATCTTCTCAATTCTCAGTTAATAAACATTAATTTTGCCTTTGTATTAAAGCAGCAATTGGGATATTGTCCTCAACATTATTGTTGAAGTACAGCTGAATTGCTTCAGCCAATGTGACAAATGATGGGGATGTTGGAGATGTTATTGAGCAACATTTAGAGGATAACAAGTTTTGTCAGAGACAAACATCACCCTCTGTGAAATATTGCACCATGTTATGCCTTCTCTCCTTTTCAAAAACTAGGAAAAACTTTACATGGAACCATAACAGGAAAAGGTTGTTGTCTATCATTGACTAGGAATCCAAAATATGTTGACACAGTAATTAATGTTCTCAATCGCTACATCATTTAGAAAAACACAAGGAAAATAGTTTTTTAGTTCTGTTATGTTATAAAGCTTATGGGATTAGAACCAGATCTCTGAGGATACTGATACCAAAATGCTTTCTCTGTCATTTTACTCTATGAATGCTGAAGTGGAAATACCCTTTGAACAAAAGTTGGTATTTATCTTACACAAAATTTCTTTCATCTGATTGGTTTGGTTTTTTTTCTAGCTTCTTAAAGCTGACTACTTTTTTATTTTCTAAAATAAATAAATATTAAGTGGATGGGAGAAGAGAAAGAGAAAGATAAGGTTGCACTGTGGCATTTTCTCATTCTTTATTACCATATAGCACGGGTGTCAAACTCACGGTGTCACATTGCTGTCACGTGATGTTTCACAATGCTTTTCCCATTCATGGAGGTGGACGTGGCCTAGGCATGATGCATTCGGCCCTCGGCCCACCAGTTTGACACGCCTGCCATACAGGAATATTGGATGCTTTGGAGACTGAGCCAGCTGCAGATCTTGTCTGCAAGTCATGTTTAATGCCTAGAAACAAATCAAGAATAACCGTTAAATTCCTAGAAGGACATAAAATTAAAGATGAGGTTTTCTGGAACCACTCCCAACTGGTAGCCAAATGCATTCAATCATTTAAAATTCAGTTAAATGCATCAAAAGCATGATAACAATCATGATGAAGATGAATATTTTTTTTTTATTTATATGCTGCAGAAACATCTAATTCTTGCAAAGCAGGTTGTAATGTAAAGGAACAGAAGCAAGCTGATTAATACTTCGTATTCTATTGGCAATATTTATTCCTTTAAAATATGAATTTTAGCAGGTGTGAAAAAGCTCAGATTTTTTCAAGATATGATACCAATAAAGTACAATATTTGTAGCTCAAGGTTGAAATTAAAGATCCTTGGTGCTCTCTGACCTTGGTTGTTTCCTTGCAGATTTTTCATTAAAGATAAAATCATCAGTATAGTGACTAGTACTAGTATTGATGATGTTACCTAGTTTGGGTAATTAAATGTCTGCAAGAAAGCAACCAACATCATAGAGCACGAAGGAAATCCCCATTCCAAGGTATGGCAAGGTAACTGTGTTCGGTGCACCTCAGTATAGTCATCCAGCCACATCACCATGGAAAATTTGTTTGTAATGTACAATGCTGGCTCCCTCAGCTAAGAAATGGAGATGAACATCACCCCCTAGAGTTGGACATGGGGAAAACCTTTACCTAAAAATAAGGTAAAGGATTGAAAAACTATTTTCTTCCTATCATGACAAGTAGCCTTTATCTTCTGCCTTCTATTGTAATAAACAGTATTTGTAATATCTCTGTTGTGTCTTTAGTTCTAATTTTCTGTTTGTAAAATATTAAATATGGCAATAGTGTGTATGCGTGGTAGGATAGCTCTGTTCATTTTTTGCTGCTTTGCTTAGGATTTTATGGCATTTCATTACTCTAACTAGGTAATATCATCAGTGTAGCACTGATGATGTCACCAAGTTAGAGTAATGAAACTTCTGCAAGAAAACAAGGAAGCTCAGAGAACACAAAGGACCCCTCATTTTAATTCTGAGCTACAACTATTCTCCTTTATTGATTTTATGGCAATTAAAATTTAGAAAGTGGTCTAGCTAGGTAAGTTAGTTTTTGCTTTCAATCTATTATCTGGAACAATTTCACTTCCATTTCCATTTTCCATTCGACTATTGATATCTCACTTGATGAACTTTTAATATCATTCAAGAGCTTTTTGCTCAGCCACAGAAACTTGCAAGTTTTGTGTAAATGAAGTGCTGTATGTGTGTGCATGTATTGATTATATTATATGAAAATTGTATTCCTCAGTGTAGATTTGTGATTTATAAACTAATAATACATGAATGTTTCCAGATCACAATTATTTATTATAATGTTTTATCTTCATATATAGTAACAGCTGTAAAGTTTGGCAAATAAATAATTGCTTCAGGATGTCTCAGAATAAGGTGACTGTTAGTTTGACTTGTTGGTATCATAACTTTTGTCACCAAAAACCTGGCATTAACAGCTATAATTTTCTTCTACTATAAGCATTTTGTGAAAGTGAAAAGACCAAATTACATTAATGAGCATACTGTATGCACACTATACTTTTTATGTAGAAATTGAGAATTCTGTACAAGGTAATTGAGAATTCTGTACAAAATGGAAGGTAATATTTCTTTAAAAGCCTTAGTTTCCATCCTCCAACGTCCTGTTTACCTACAGCTGTCTATATCCCTTTTGTCTAGATCAAATACCTATATCATTGTTTCTTTACTTGTCTATTTATGTTCTCTTTCAAGCATATATTAGCCAAACTTTTTGCTAGTAATCCTTTGGGGTTTTTTTACTAGACGGGACTAGAATGACATGATTACAGATAGTGCTTATAACATTCCTTTTGACTTAAAGAGAATGATTATCCCCCTGTGCAGAGGGTTTTGTGTTTCTAAAGGAAAATAGGAACTTTTCCAAGAAATGAGTCATGTTGTTTTACTATTTTCCCCACCGCCAGGTAAATACAGGCAGGCATGATACATTTTCATCCCAGTGTGTAGCATTTCTGCTGTTCTACTTATTATTCAAATCTCAAGGAGCCTTCTAACCTATTTAGAAGAGTTAAAACCTGCTGCATCCCCAAGACACACATAGTATATTCTTTATTCATGACACATTTCTTGGAAAGGAAGTAAATGGTTGTTCAAAACAACTATATTTTGTTGGTGGTAGTATTTAACATTAGAGTGGGATCCTGGTATTACTATTTTTTTGGAAATGGACTGGTTTCTTTTAGTAAATTACTTTGTGTGCCTCTTGAGGTCATTAGCTGGAAAGGAATATTTTACAATATATTTGGAGCAGCTTCCAGGTCATTTTCATTCATACTTTTTATGTTTAAAACTTGGTAGCTTTTCAGTAAAGCATTTTATATCTTCTCTAGTCATTCTCATAGGTCCCGTCTCATATTGGTTGAGACAAAGCACATGAGGTAGCAACAGTGGGATTCAGAGAAAGTTCAAGCTGAACTTTCTTTTCAGTGAATAATTTTTATCCAAATGAAATGGCAAACTAAACTTTTCTTTAATATGCCTTTTTTGTTCTCTGAAAAAGCATCATTTGGTATGGAACATCAGATCCTGGGTCTTAGCTTTAGAAAATCCATAGTGGCATCCCTTATGTCTCAGCACTTAGCTTCATATACTCTCTGTTCCATAGATATACCTTGATTATTACCTGCTTCTTGATCAATTTTTTCCTCTGCCATTCTCTTTTTGTTTCATAAACTGAATTTTTTATCTCTTCTATCCTACAAAGATAAATAGTTTGAAACATACTGTTTTCTTTTCCAGAGAATTTAGTCTCCATCTTACATAGAATATAATGTTTCTTCTAAGATCTATATTCTTCTTGATTTATCAGAACAAATTGTAATAATCAGTCTTCTATTTTGTGCACTGTGTCTTCCTATGTGCATTGTAAGATGCAGCTAGGGATTGGCCAAAAATACTCATCTTAATCATCATTACAACATTTTGTCATACACATAGCACACCCATGCACTCTCTAGTTCTAATAAGTGCATAAAATAATCTATAATTCTTTTTCATATTTCGGAAAGCATAGTTTGAGAAAAAAACAATTAGATTAGATTTAAGGAAGGTATTTGTGACAAAGGCAAGATTCAAATTCATTTCAGGGTTCTGATCAATAAATTCACTTTAAATTAACAATTGTTCTTGTTGAATATCTTTAAATATTATTCCAAACCTAGTATCATTTTAAGGCTTCTTAACTGGACCAGAAACTGAACCAAAAAACTGGAAAGAAAATAAACCCTGAAAAATCAGCCAGGATACTAGTGCAACAACTTTCTAAGTCATAACAAATCTTAATCTTGATTATTTTGTAGGACATAAACAATACTTCATTCTTAGGGTCAAAAATGTGCTCTTTATTTTCTGGAACAAATTTTGTAGACAATTGTCATTGAAGTACTTTGCAAAACATGCTTTATCCAGTCCTAAGTAAATCCCACAAGGCTTTAAATAATTTTAATGTAATGTCTTTGTGGCTACACATGAGAAAAATTAGTAGGTTGGGCCCCATTTTATTAACTGCACTACTGGCACAGGTTATCTTAGATTAGAAATGACATGGGTTTTTCTCTTCATTTACAAAAACATTTTTTGAAGTAATTTTGTAATGGACTATGTTTATTAATTCTGTGTGTATTGATCTCTTTTAAAAAATAAATTCACTCAGTCTTTTCTTGCCAGTATTGTGCAAATGTCAATGTACTGTACTTCTTTCATATAACCATGTTTAATTTTTGTAGATTATTTTATTCCTTTTTATTTATTATTCTATTTTGGACCAAGCTCTTTGGAAAAGACTCTACAGTGGCAATGAGTACACTATTGGGAGACCTGAAGAACCAAGTTAGGGATAAATTATAATGGAGAATATATGTGTGTGTACATGTTGATATAGATGATGACACAAGTTGATTAATCAATCACTTATTCAATTTCAATACTAATTTTATTAAAAATTATGATTATACCAGTCAATCAATCAATAAAGTTACCTTTGCTCATTAAGTAGAGATGTGGTACAAAGTGAGGCTTAATAAAAACAACAGTCATGAAACATGGGATGAAATTATTTAAAAGATCATGTTATCTCTTTGAAAAGGCTATTGAACTAGAATTGCTTTTCTCTTTGCAAGTTGCTCAAGCCTCTTCACAAATAGTTCCTGTGTTATTTCTGATTTTTCTGTTTAGCTATATTCAAATTATTTACTACACATTGGTTTTGCTTAATGTTTTTTTCTTTAAGTTTATGCCCAATAAATAATAAACATAAACCACAGAAACTTAATTTTTACTTGGCCATTACCTTTCTTCAGTTAGTGCTTTTCTTCCAATTGCTAAATATAATGTAGAAGGAAGAATTGGAAGAACCCCTTTTGTAAAATCATTGGAGCCAGATATATACTGTGAAATGCAAAATACATTTGCTGGAATTTAAAATTTAAATTAATATATCTGAAAATATTATGTCATATCTGTATCACACAGACAGACAGATAGGTATACTGTGTGTGTCTGTGTGTGTGTGTGTGTGTGTGTGTGTGTGTGTAGAATTTATATTGGTTGGTATATATGTGAGTGTGTGAGTGTGTGTGTGTGTGTGTGTGTGTGTTTTCTTAAGTTTTTGTGGGTATTTATAAGTATGGTATTCAGCTTTGTTCGGGCATTTTCCCACGTCATTATAGTTGTGCTTTTAAAGTTGTGGCGACATTTTGGCAGAATCTCATCCGCCATCATCAGCCTTGTGTATTGGGTTTGTCTGTGTGTCAGGCTTTCACAGCCGTTTCTGTTTTAAATTTGGTGCAAGCCTCGTGCTGTGTTAGAATGGCTTTTTCTTCATCCTGATTGGTTGGGAGTCTTGGTCTGTGTTTATTGGTCTTGGAGTTTGCTGTGTTCTGCTTGATTGGTGTTTCTAATATCTTCTGTTTATTTTGTAGCGTTTTTTTTGTCTTGATTAGCTGGCAACATTGTGTTTCATGTATTGGAGGCTTTTAGTGCGGCTTGGCTCCGAGTAAATGGACAGCTATCATTTATTAGGAAGCTAGGTTTCATCTGGGTGCCTGGTTGGGGTGTGTATGAGCTGGAAGTATCAGGGGGGATCTGTTTGCCTGGCTTGTGGTGTGGAGATTTTTTTGTTTGTGAGTGCAGGCTTCCAGATAATTGACAGTCTGGTGGAGTCATCTCTTCTATTCATGCTTTCAAGACTCCCAACCAATCAGGATGAAGAAAAAACCATTCTAACATAGCACGAGGCTAGCACCAAATTTAAAACAGAAACGGCTGTGAAAGCCTGACACACAGACGAACCCAATACACAAGGCTGATGATGGCGGATGAGATTCTGCTGAAACGTCGCTACAACTTTAAAAGCACAACTATAATGATGTGGGAAAATACCCGAACAAAGCTGAATACCAGCTGAATATATATATATTCTTATAAGTAGCAATGTTTATCATATGGAATTTCTGTTCATATTTTTGTTACATTTAGCTGTTTATTATTATACGTATTTTATTTCTTCCAATCTTTTCTTTACTGCTTAATGATTACTGAAAATACATAGTTTTTATTTTTTTATTGCACCATTTTTTAAAATATACATAGGAGGAAGTTCCATTAATTTCATCACCTTAATCCAAAGACTGAGAGAAAAAAGTGCTTTAAAATCACCAGTATGAATGGAGAACGTGGAAACTTCAATTATATGCAGTAGCTTCTGTATTAGATGTTAACCTATGACTCTCAGTATTTTCTTTATTAATTTAAAGAGACTCTTAAGGTTACAGAAATTGATCTGACTTCCGGCAAAGGTCAGAATGGTCGAGGAATCCAATTTCTTTTCTTTCACAAAGAGCAGATGTTTTAGTAAAAAAATATGAAAATGATTGCTTTGTACTCTTCACTTTTATGTCTGAACTTGACAACGACATTCAGATATACTTTGTGTTAACCATATCTTCCAAAATGTGCAGTAAGAATGAAGAAATATAGTGAAAATTCAATCTGTAGAACAAATCTCCAGATGTTTAATAATGGCTTAAAATGTACTTGTGACAAGAATTTTTAAAATAGACCTCAAGCTTCTCATTGCAAAACAACAGAAATTACCTTCTAACATAATGCACATTTAATATAGCTATTATACATACTTAGAATACTTAATTTCATAAACGGTTTTTAAAGCATCTCATTTTCATAATCTGTTCAATGCTGCTCCTGCTGTTTAATTGAATACCTCTATTCATTAGAATTATGCTTTAAATATACAGATTCCCTGTTTTGTATGTGCTTCTTGGAATACATAATCATTTCAACATCTACATGCAATGGGTGATATTATCCAACACCATGAGATAAGCTAACATTATGCTTATGATACTCAACTTTACATCTCCTTCCTTGGTTTCAAGAATCAAGATAGGAATCCAGTCCATTTTTTAAAATATCCAGGGATTGGAGCACCTACAACCCTGGGAGGCAAGCTATTCAATTGATTAATATTCTCACTGTTAGAAAATTTCTCCTTACTTCTAAGTCAGATCTAGAAGTAAGCTTTAACAAGCTTCCACCAATTATTTCTTTTTTTATTTTATTTTTAATTTGTCAATTGCTTACAAGATAATAGGTATAAGTAAAAACATAGTTATGAATACATGGATACATATAAGAAAAAATTAAAAATATAAAAGAAACAATAGGACAGGGATGGTAGGCACGTTGGTGCGTTTATGCACACCACCTACAGACCTCTTAGGAAAGGGGTGAGGTCAATAGTAGAAAGTCTAAGGTTAACGTTTTTGGGGTTAGGGGAAAAAAACCACAGAGTCAGGTAGAGTATTCCAGACATTGATCACTCTGTTGCTGAAGTCATATTTCCTGCAATCAAGTTTGGTGTGATTAACCTTGAGTTTGTATCTATTATTTGCTCTTGTGTTGTTATGGTTGAAGCTGAAGTATTCATTGACAGGTAGGACATTGCAATGTATGATTTTATATACTATACTTAGATCGGACCAAAGGCGGCGTAGTTCTAGGTTTTCTAGGTCTAGAATTTCAAGTCTGGTGGCATAAGGTAGTCTGCAACAAGTAGAGGAGTAGAGAACTCTTCTTGTGAAATATTTCTGGACTTTCTCAACTGTGTTAATATCAGATACGTAATGTGGGTTCCAGGCTGATGAGCTGTATTCGAGTAGATAATTAGTGAATCCCCTCTGTAACAACACCTCACGTACTAGAAGACAGTTCTCCCCAATCCTCTTCAATAGGTTAAACATATCTATCTCCTTCAGCCATTCATCAGACGATTTAGCCTCCAGACCCTTTTTCATCTTTGTTGCTCTACTCTGCACACTTTCTTAAGGTCTCAGATGGTTTTTCTAATTGTGCCATATTAAGAGGGGGAGGTCTGATGGTATAGATTTATACTATTATCTTGATTTTCAACTTTTTTCTTATTATAATTTTAATTGTTTTGAAAGCACTAACTATTTATTACATTCTAAGTTTCCCAAACTCACTGTATCAGTGAGTTGGGCAGCATAGAAATTTAATAAATAAATAAATAGCCCTTAACGTATGATTGGTTAGCAACTATTCGAAGTTATGACAGCCACCTCAAAAGGTACTTACAATCCAATTTTGCAGTTACAGTAGCAACCCCCCCCCCGGTTATGTGATCACATTTTGCAATATTTGGCAACAGACCACTGGTGGGATTCAAATTTTTTTACTACTGGTTCTGTGGGCATGGCAGAGGAAGGATACTGCAAAAATTCCATTCCCTCCCCACCCCGCTATCCTGCTTTCCAGCTCCGTTCTTCTATGCAGGGCAACAAAAGAAGACCTAGACGATCAGCTGGGACTCGGGAGACAGAGAATAAATGGGGATGGGGCCAGTCAGAGGTGGTATTTGTCGGTTCTCCGAACTACTCAAAATTTCCACTAGCGGTTCTCCAGAGCTGGTCAGAACCTGCTGAATACCACTTCTGCAACAGATTCATGTGTTTCCTTTTTCAGTGTTTCTATGCTCATATAACCACCAGGTTTTTTTACAGTTTTTTGCTGGAAACCATCAAACCGTACCCAAACCATATGCCCATTGGGTATAATGGATTCGCTTAACAACCACTGTAAATAATGTCATAAAGTTGGGTCCAATTGCTTAGTGACTCACTTAACAACCACAATGACTGTAATTCCAGGCCCAAATAAGTTTGTAAGTCAAGGACTCCCAGCATAGAAATATACTAGAACATTCTTACTAAATATTTCATTTCAACATGGATAGAGATGTATATTGCTCTTTAGCAAAGTACAAAAGAGACAGTATCAGTTCAATTTAAATGTATCTCCAATACAATTTTAGAAACTAATATTTTACAGTACATTTGACATTTGGATCTAGCTATTATTCTGAGATATGTAAAACTACCAATCACCAATTGATCTGAATGTAACATTAATATTTTATTTATTAATTAAATTGTTATGCCACCCATCTCACTACTGCAGCAATTCTGGATAGCTTAAGAAATGATATAGAATAGTTATATTTTTATAAATAACAATACAGGTTTTCTGTCATAGTGTTTGAAGATGTTTTAGCTGTAGCAAGGAGACGATAAGTGTCTTTTTTCCTGCTCTGGAGTGGCTCCAAAAATATATATGATTTTGCCAGATCAGTAACCTCTCCAGAACTGGTTATACAAGAACAATTTGAAAAGCTGTCATATTCCTTAGAATATGAAATAATGATTTGTGTCTACTAGTTAAAATCGCTGTACAGCACAATGACTGATTCATAACATAAACACCTATCTTATAACAAACTGTGGGAGCCTCCCAATCAAAACATATAACATACAGATTGAAAGTTTTTTAAATAAAGAAATTTCAATATAAAGAGTATTTATTTATCCAGGGTAATGATATTGTGAGTAGAGTAGAGATCACATAGCCAAATCAAATCAAATAGGCTAGTTACTTTCACTTATAGGCCTTCATATAAGGATGAACAGGACAATCTCAGTTTATATTCAGTAATTATAGAAAAAGAGTGAAATATAAATGCTATAAATATAAACCATGCTGTTTCCTTCCATAGACAGCTGCTTTTGAAATAAGATTGTCCTCATAATAATGATACCCCAATAGTTCCTAGTTACTTTAAATTAGGTCTTTGAAAAGTCTTTGTGTTTTTATTTCTCAAATACTTTGGCTAAATTCCTTAGCAGTAGGTTTAATATTCAAGATTTCACTAATCATGTCTTTTAAATCATTCATTCTCTAAAACATTGAAACAATTATTGGTACAGTTTGTGATATGCTTGCAAGGGCTTTTAATTTACCCTATTCATTTAATATCCTGTAATACTTGTAAATTGCACAAATGTATTATGGAACTTTTTTATTCCTATTATTATTATACCAAGAAATCATAAGATAATGTTTATCATGAGCAATGTCTCCATGGTTCAATAGATGATCAATATTATTCAGAGAACGTAAGCAGCATCTTTGTCATTTCATTATGACAAATTAATTCCATATATGCTCTTCATATTAATGAAGTTCCAGATGATAGAAATTTCTTCCAAATCGTTGATTCATTCACATTTCCATGTATGGAAGCACTTCTTGCTTTTTAAATTTGGGTCATATTCTATATAAATACAGAATTTTTACAGAGTAGCTTTTATGTGGCTATTTGCCTGATAAAGAAAAGTTAATACTTCTATATTAATAATAATGTAAGATTCATGCAAATGTCAGTCTGGGTATAGAATTCCAGTATAGATTTTTAAACAAATGCTAATTTTAATTTTTGAAAGTGACACTGTGATTTTATGGCTCTTGTGAGAAGAACAGTTCTTATGGTAATTATCCTGTGCTAAAATTGATTTTATGCTGGAAAATAAAATACACACTTGGTCAATTATCATAATATATTGGAATTTCTATTTTCATAGTTCTTCTGCTGTAGTCAGGATAATTTATGCTCACTGGAAAGCATACAGATGGTCTCTCTTCTGTGGCTCTGAATGGAAAACCACTTTTATTCACTATACCTATTCACATTAATGTTTAGGAAATATAATGCTCATTGAGAGATTTCCATGTTTCAGTAATCACCCTTTATAGTTTATTAGAACCAATTGGGTTTGTATAAATCATTAAATTATGACCATGATTGACAAATAGCTGGGGTCTCACATTAAAATAAACTAAGAATTTGTATTTTCAATACTCTGCTGTTTAAATTTAGTATTTTTAGATTTCTATTCTTTAAAACTAATTTAAAATTAAATATTTCTCAGTGTTTTATAGTTCTACAATGACAGATGGATGCCACTGCATTATTAAAATTATATAGAATAGAGAGAAAAATGGGAGCCAACTGTGCAGGTGTGGGATTTTGATTGGAATAGATCCATAAATATATTAAATTTTACAATGTGATTAACAGGATTCAAGTTCTAAAACTAGTATCTATAGTAAGAGTTCAGGTTACATATACTTTCAACATAGATTCTAGTTCCACAGCTGATATCCATATATATGGCAGTTCTAAGAAAAAATGGGAACATGGGGAATTCATTGCTGACCTATATACTATGAGAGGAATCCTCCTCTCTGCAAATGCTTACATTCTATATTTAGATTTTGCTATTTTGTTAGCTAGCTTTAAAATATTGAGTTTGCCAGGGGCCAACATGCAACAACATATCACATGAAATGCTAAGGGTAAGATATTAATCAACTGAACAAACTTAAATCTCCCTTATCACAGACAGATTTGGAATGAATTTGGGTATGCTTAGACAGCTACAAGAACTCTGCACTTCTAGAAATATGTAATAAAAATTGTAGAAAAATAAATTAAAGATAGTTATATAATGCTAACACCTTGCCATTCCCACTATAGGTTTCCAGGGAAGACATCAAATTCAAATACATAACATTTATCCGACATGGGGAGTTTAAAACAGTACACAACCTTTTCAGGGTGCTCTTGACTTGACAGGCAGGCAAGCCATGCAAACAATGAATATAATTCAAATTCAAAATTAAAGTATAATTTAAACTTTACGAAAAAAAAAATGAAATGCAGTTTGTACTACACAGTCCTAGTAATAATTCCTTCTCTAATCAGATTAAAAATAACATTGGGCAGCATACAACTTTAAGTGTGTATCTTTGGTTTAAAGCCGTTGCACTGATGGCTGACTGCTTCTTGGAAGATGTCAACCTCTAAATGTTATTAAAGGATTAACTGATCTGAGTGTATACTTGCTAGTGCAATTTATCAACAGACCTGGGTTGAACAGTTCTGCTATACAATACTGGCCTTCTTGGCCACTTTTACTATTGACAGCTGTATATATTCTAAGTGAAAATTGATGTTTGTACCTATGTTTCAATAAGGTTGCAGACTTACTAGACCTTTTCATCTCTGTAAATGTAATCAACTAATTTTAAGGGCTGAATTTTTCTTAACTCCTTATAAAGTTATATGTTCAATAAGCTATCTATTTATTTATTCATTCAGTAAAAAGATCCAAGATAAATATACTTAGATATTTATTAAAATTTGGCCTGCATCACTGGCGGGAACCCTAGGAAAGAGCAGGTCCTAATCTCTCTACGGAGGGTTTTAGTCAGATTCCTATTTGGTTTTCAGTTCTGGAGACCTCACTTAAAAGAAAGATAAGATTGAACAAGTCTAGAGATAGGCAACAAAAATGGTGCATAGTTTAAGGGACAAAACATATCAGGAGAGATTGGAGCACCTGAATATGTACAGCTTGCAGTCAGGAGGGAAAGCGGGGGAATGATTAAAACATTTATATATATTAAGGATGTAAATAAGGTTTTAAAAGACAGTATTTTCAATGTTAAATAAAAATCAAGACCATGTGGGCATAATCTAAAAGTAACAGGAAGGAAGTTCAAAAGTAATGTTAGAAAGTATTACTTCACAGAAAGTGTAATGGAAGCTTGGAATCATCTTCCAGCCAAAGTAGTAGATCAGTCATCAGTAACTGAGTTTAAATATGTTTGAGATACTTTCCATTATCTACATCAGGCTTGTCAAACTCGATTTCATTGACAGCTACATCAGGGTTATGTTTAACCTTGGGGGACAGGTGTGCATGGCCAGGGTGGACGTGGTCAGTTTGATGTCACTTGTGTCGGGGACGCCTGCAGTGGCCAAGTGCTCTGCTAGTGAAAACAGAGCTTGGGAGGACTCCATTTTCGCTGGCAGAGTTACCACGAGCTGGTCCTTTGGTTTCCAGGGTGGCACTGCAGGCCAAAACTAAACACCCTGCAGGTCGGATCTGGCTTGTGGGCCTTGAGTTTGACAACCCTGATCTACATCATCCAACAAAAATAAATGAGATGAAATGAAATAACATAAACGTAAATAACAGACTCAATGGATCATTATGTATTTTTTCCTACCATCAGTTATCTGTGTTTCTGTGTTACACAGCAGCCAAAATACTTGGCAATTAACATTAAAGTCAAGAAAAGGGCCCTTAACACATTCAATGCCCAGGCTTAGCACTTCATGCCTGGGAACACAGCTACATTTTTAAATCCTTACAAAAGGCCAACAGGTTGGGATCATTTTAATGTCAGAGTGGAGGATATTCCACAGAGCAGGGGCTACTGCAGAAAAGGCTCATCTTGCAGTCCCCACCAGCTGATACTGATGTAATTGTCTGTAAATTATTCAGAGATTATGAACTTATTCTTTTGATCATTCCAGAATAGATGATAACACCAGTCAAAACATGCCAATTACTATTTGAAATAGAGCACATGCAACTTCTCTTAACCTTACAGACACTTCGCTAGCAATATAAGATGTCCCATCAAGTACTTTACTTTTTTATTTTTAGATAACTTGGCCACGGGTTAATCAACTTCACGGGTTAATCAACTAATCAGTGTACAGTAAGATGACTTCACTGTGCTGTATTTGCACTTGTTTAGAACATGTCTTACTAATCTTTCAGGCTTTCAAGTTAGCTGTAAAAACACTATAGGTATCATTTTGTGGTTTAGAAGACACAGAGATGCCATGAATGGTGATCTTTGGTTGGATAACAATATTGCCTCCAATATTTTTATCTATTCCTCTCTTAGTCTCAATGAAGCTCCATTTTATATTAAGAACAATCTCTTGTTAACATGAGAAATAGTCCCAGTCCTGAGATAACTTTTTCCTTGATCTTTTATGCTATAACAAGTCTACAGGGGTTGAATACAAGTAATGGCTTTAATGTTAGAAATTGTACAGTCCCCATGGTTGTAAGACAAATCTTACCAAAGCACAAAGTAGGCATAAGTTGTTTACAGTCTCAAGAGGGCTTTCCTACATTATTTTTCTTTTTGCAGGTTGGCTTTTTTAGAATTAGAAATATGTCCACATTATTTTATTTTATGCCTTGGAGCTACTAGAAAATTCCCACTAGTGGACGCAACCTTTTCCATATTAAGGCATATGATTCTAAGTTGTTTCTCTATTGGAAATGGTTTATAATTTTTATCTGTTTATACTTTCCCCATTAAGTTCAAAAGGCAGTAGATTTCATATGTTTTAAAATGACATTTCTGCACTGTATCTATTATAAAAAGAAAGAATACACAAAAAGAAACTTGTAATGCCAAGAGAACTTATTTCATTCATAGAGACTGAACAGTCATACTGTACACTGAGTTAATCCAGGTCTACGAAGGGACCGATAACATCTTCACAGTCTAAAAAAAAAACTTAAGAATTTCTCCCTTAAAAATTTGATTCCATTTTTATAATAAGATCTTTGTCACTTTGTTAAAATATTGTGCTCACTTTTTTTGCTAATTCTATATAAAAGAGAATTTGAGAAATACATATTTTTTGAGTCAAAGGCATTTAGGAAGTTGCTTCCTTCTACTATTGCTTTCAGCTTTTCCAGATGGGAAATACTCTGTTGTTAGTTACTTAGGTAGATATAATAATCATAACAGCAGCAGCTTCATTAAAGTCCTGGGAAGACTTAAACTAAATAACAGGTGTTAAAAGCATCAATTCAGCTACTCTGAAATTTGAACTAAGGTCTTGGCTGGAAGGTCAGTTTGGAAAAAATAAATAAATGTGAATGGTTGGAGTTTGTAAACCTCTGCAGAAACAGTCTCAAAGTAGGGAAGCTGAACACCATGCTCTCCTGTCATAATTCAATTCTTTGAAATTTTAGCTTTATACATTGTATTCTCTTTAAACCTTAGAACCACAAACATTTATTTCTTACAGAAATACTAAGTGCAAAATCCAGTTCTAACATATTATTGTTAGTACTGTCAGACTGGGAGACAAAATTAACAAATATTTGCAAGTAATTTCTCTCAATTTACATATTTTATCTTCCATGAATAAATTAAAAACAGCAGTTGAAATTAGTGTGCAGTTGTTCCTTAAAACAGGGGTCTCCAACCTTTTGGACCTCAGGGACCACCGAACTCATAATTTTAAATCCCGAGGACCACTAATGTAAATTTTGACTGACGATGGCTTGCTGAAGTTGGTGTGTGTGTGTGTGTGTGAGACAGAGAGACATATACACACATACACAAACATACAGAGGCAGGGGTGGGATTCAGATTTCTTAACTGATTATGTGGGTGTGGCCTAATTTGTGGGTGTGGCTTGATGGTCATACGACTGGCTGGGCATGCCTTGTATGTAAATATAAATATTTATGTAAATATTGAATTTTTTATTTTAAAAAGGAGCAACTTTTACCCAAAATCAGGCAAAGCAGGCAGGCAGATTGAGTTGCTCAAAGATTTACAGATTCATTCAGAGATCTATCTTTCTGCCATCGGCTACCTGAGTCTGCAATGAATAATAGAAGCTTCAGTCCTAAGGAAGGTTTGGCTCTGCTTAAAAGCAGAGCCGAAGACCTAAAGATTAACTAGTAAGAAGAAATCCAATGATTTCCTGCTTTCTAGCTAATCTAAATCTCCCAGCACAGCAGAACAGCTGATGGTCAGGGGAAAAAAAGGAAAAATAGCAACTCAGCAGGCAAATTTGCTAGGTAAGGAGTGAGTGGGCAGGGAGGGTTTCCACGGGCAATGTGGGTGGCGCAGCCTTGTGTTCCCACGTAGCCTGGATTAATTGCTTTGGGGGGGGTGCTCTGAGGGTGACATTTCTCTGCAGACCACCAAAATTTTCTCCCGGACCACAAGTGGGCCATAACCCACTGGTTGGCAACCACTGCCTTAAAAGTTTATGTTTTATAGAAGAGTAATTTCATTCTTAAGGATATAACCTGAAAATCATTTTGCTTTATTTCAACTGAATAGTAACCATAAAGAATTTTTATTTATTCATGTATTCATTTCTCATATAGTATGGACAGAACTGGTTCTGCCATTAAGTGCCAAAGTCATGACTAACACCTAAAGCTGGCATATTACCTGATGCCTTAGGAGCTTATGTCCATGTTTTGTTGCTTTTCACTTTCTAGTTTTGTGAATTTCCACCAAAACTATAATAGTGAAACCATTTATTCATCATTATTTATTGTAGACCCTTAAGTACCAAAGGGCAATTCAAAACTCATTTTGATTGAAGATTAATTAGCAGATGTTGTGAAGAACTGACTGGAATAGGACTGACACAATTTTTTGTAAATATGCATAAATGCTGTCTTCAGACTTCTTTACCTTCGGTGGCAAAATAAAGTTAAATAAACATAACATTGCAGTGGAATTACATATGCATGTCACAGCAGAATAAGTTATCTATGGAAAGAATAGCAGAGTGAGGGTATGGTACTGTGTGCTGATTGCAAGTTGGTTGACATCAATATTTTAACTCTGACAATGCAGAACTGCAGGCAAACATCATAAGAGATGGCCCTTAAATGTGCATGCCTTATTCTGACATCATACATAGTTCATGTTTATAGTTCCCTAAGTAATTCCTTAAGTATTCTGAGGTTTGGAAGGAACATTTCTGAGTGGAGAATTTAAGTGCTCCTTTGATAAAATGTGAACCAGGAATAAATTTTAAAAATTGGCAAATGATTTTGTATAGAGTACTTCATGTCACAATGCAACTTTATAGCAGATTTGAGTATTCCAAGCTAACTTAATAGGAGTAATAAAATAACATACAAATATTTGGGATATTTTTGACATTTGCAAGAGGTTTCAAAATGTTTCACCAGGCACAGTTTTAAATTACTACAAAACAACAACAGTTGTTACATACTAATACCATAATATTTCAAACTATTTTGACCTGAAAACAATAATTTCACTAAGTCACATTTGAATGGCATCTCCAAAGTTAAAGATTTATTCATCAAAATGGCCTAATGATATAATTACACAGACAAAATCAAGAAACGATAGAAAACTTGAGCTAGAAATCAAGTTTTTTACCTTTACTTATCCACTGTTCCTTCTGTCTATTCCTTTGTCTGTTATTGCTAAGGTAAGGTAATAATTCGATCATATGCTAGTATGCTTTAAAGTATTGTTAGGTCTGATATCACACAAAATGAAGAAAATATATAAAAAATAGTGTAGATTGCTCTTTTTTAAAATGATTCTAACCCAAACAGCAACTACCCCATTTAGCAATTGTTTGTGGTTACATGATGGAAAAGTAGCTTTTCTACATGCCCTAACATTTATAACCTTTGAAGGTCTATAAAACAAAGGAAAAGTGAAATAAGATAATAAGCATAGTCATAATTTCACTTAGCAAATATTTCACTAAACAAGGGAATTGCCAGTCCAAATGGTGATTACTAAACAAGGACTACCTGTATTACTTCTTCCATGATGCTCCATCATTTCTACCCAATCTCCATCAAACATCAGACATTCCCTTTTCTATGTCAAGCAAACTATAGGCATGAAAATTACCCAGTGGTTTTCTGATCGACTCAGATGGACTTTAACCTGTATTGCCCTGTCATAATTGATATTATTCCTGTAGGAATCACAACCACCTGATTATCACTGAACTCAATAATTCATAAATATGTATTTCCCTTAGAAATAAGTCTATTTAGGAAGCCCTCTGTTGATTGTGTCTGCTTTGCCTTCAATGATTAGACTTTGCAAGGAGGCAGATATTGAAAGATACAGTAGCTAGATATAAATGATGTCACAGAAAATAAAGAAGAATAATTTTCTTTCTTACAGTAATAGATGTTAAGGTATAATAGTGAAATAAATGTGAAATGGTTAAGGACAATTCAAAAGAAGTAGGTCATTATATAATGCATTATTAAGTTATGAATTCACTGTCACCAGGTATGGTCACAATACCATCAGTGCTGTATTTTGGCATGCCTTCAACAAGATGTAAGAAGGCATTAAATCTCTTCCAGCTTCCTGCTAGCAGAATCTATTGAGAAGTCTAATAAGCAACAAATTTACTTTTAATTACACAAATTTAACTTTTCCAAATGAATAATATTATTCTGGATCTCTAGAATTAAAAAAGATACTGCCACTGAAATTCACTCATGGCCCATTAACAATTTGAACGATGAACAATCCCTAATATTCATGAGCATACTGCATATTTTCCTTGTTCACATTTAATAAACTTGGACGGGGATATGGGAAATAGAAATCAAAGGTAGTGAAAAGCATTACGGCAAACCAGAATGTATCACTGTCTCCCTAAATAGGAAATTTTGGAAAGAAATATATACAAACTAAGCCTAAACTCTAGTATGAAATTGATTTAATTTCCTAAATTGGATATTGTTTAGAATCTTCCCATCATATAACTACTAGTTCTTGACTAGGAGTTAAAATAAGTTGTTATAAGTATCATCATAATTAAAAGGATTATTTGTAAATCATTAGTTGGAGAGGGGAAAAGGACTTTTATAAAATAACATAGTTGATAGTTTTTGATATTTCTTTAAATACTTGTAACAGCTTTATATTAACATATCAAGAAAAAATGCAATACATAAAAGTTAAAATAGAATAAAATCAAATAAAATCATATAAATAAAATAAGACTAAATTATGATCACTAAGTTTTTGATAATTTGTTTAATAACAACACCTGTCTAGGCTAATACTCACTTTCCAAGAGAAATATTCCCAATACTATAATATTCTAAATTAATTATATAGCAAACATAATAAAGGGCTTGAGTTTTCCCCCTGAGGTTATTAAAATGCACACACCAGAAGAGAATGTCCATATATTTGTTTTTTTTAATAAATTAATGGAAATTTGACATTGTTAATTAACTTAAAAGTTGTATCTGAATTAGAATTATACAGTTTCCATTAACAGAGTTCACATTGAATGTAAATCTAGAATGGTTCTATAGATTAATTTGGGGGGTATTGTATAGGAATATAAAAGCTTACCATTTTTAAGAAGATAACCTTCTGGGTAATTTCCTTTTCTGCATATTTAAATCCTGGTGAACCAAAGGGAAGTCCTTTGTCTTTATAGATGTAAACTTTAATATTTCTTTTCCTTTACAAGGACACTTATTTCAAATGCTCTAGAGCAGCTGGTTAGGAAATGCTTCATTCTCCATTTGTATTTTGAGCCATAGATGTAGCAGTAGTGTTAAATTAAAGGTTCTAAGATAGCACTTTAAGGAAGAGATACAGAAATCCTGGAACTAATTTAAATGAAACTCCTAATATAAACCAACCCCTTTCCCTGCTTTGCTCTTCAAGTACTGAGAGGGGCAACTTTGCTGGAAAGCTGACCTCTTCTCCTGTCATTCATTGCAGCAGGAATAGAACAAAATGCAAGCAGCAAACATTTGCTTGCTGCAAGTAAATATAGGTATGAGCACCATCCATGTTACAATTGCATCCTATGTCATTTTTATCTCTGTCGTTTCCAGTACAGAGATGCTTGAAGGATTATTATCTTTAGCCTTTCTTCCTCTTTTGGTTCTCTAGCTTTATTAAGCTTGGATAGAAGGAAAAGCTTTCCACTGGACTATGCCAGCCATTTTATCTAGTAACAATAAGCAAATTTGTACTACAGTCCATAAGATATTGTGCTGCACTTGTCTGTTGATAATATGTGCCCTATCTGTTAAATAGGGCACATTGAGAAACTATTACTGCATTGTTTAAAAGATATGAAAGGAGAACATCAACTTTTAGAAAGATCATTTGAACAGTGTGATTTGACTTAAAAGGGCATGATGAATAGGATGTTTTTTTGGAGCGACACTATTAGTCCCCAGAATTCAGTTTCAGGTATAGGATGCATTTTGAAAATATGAGTCCATAGAAACACAGCACCAATCATATCAACTGAGAATTCTGGAACTGTAGTTTAATATGTCAGACACAAATTGGGGAAAACTACAAATCGGATTTAGGTAAGTTTAAAATTTCAGTTTCTCAACATTTTTTTAACTGATTGAGTACATAGTATTTCTTTTTAAAGATGTGTATTGATGGTAGCAAATTGCTTGCTATTTAAAAAAAAAATTATATAGCAAAGTAACATTGGTGGTCCAATAGGAGGAAAAGTTCTGAAGTCATTGAGTATAACTGTAAACACACACACACACACACACACACACGATACAAAGTAATGCAAACATTCTGCTTCTTCCATGCTTTTCCGTAGGCTGCTGATTAAGTAGAACTAGACTGGAAAGGGGAAAAATTGCTGACATGGGGAGCCCAAAAGTCTGCAGCGCGTGTGAGATTTAAGATGGAATTCTGGCTATGTAGACAGACTTAATCAGTCTCTGCTCCTTTGAAATTTCAGCTGCTCTTGAGTATTTTTCTACCCAGTTTTTAGTGTAACTAGGAAATATTAAATTTAGAGTAGTTGGCATCTGTCTGCAAAATGTCTTACTTTAACTACAACCATGTTAATTTGCAACATTTCTGGCTGATGAGATCCATTTGGAATTAACTGAGAATTGTAGCAATTAAAAATGGAGAAGAAACTTGACTGAACTTACAAAGCCAATTATATTTAGGAGACAAAAACATCTGCTGTTGAATGAATGGAAGGAAGACTTAGTAAGTAGGATATGACAATTTTTAAGAAAAAGATATACTATTTCATTGAAAAATGGCAAAAACATTGCAATAACTTAAATAAAAATAACAAAATACTAGTAAGATTACTCATCTAATTGTTGAGTTATATTTGTGAATAATACTTACATTACAGATAGCAATGGAATAACATTTAGGCTTATATACTACGGCATAGCATTTTACAGCACTCTCTAAGCAATTTACGTTGTAGAAGCATTATTATTTGCATATCGTTCCCAACAATCTGGATCCTCATTTTACCAACCTTTGAAGGATGGAAGGCTGAGTCAACCTTGAGGTCCATCAGATCGAATTCCAGGCTGTGGACAGAGTACAGCACTTTAACCACTATATCACTAGGGTTGTGTACTGTACTGATTTATCTTTTGGGAGTTTGAATAACAAATACAATTTAAAATTCCATAATCATATACTTGAAAACAATATAGAAAGTTGGAAGAGTACTTTATTAATTTGTTTCAATTTTATTATTTCAGCTTTTGCCTCTTTATTAAAATTGGTTTTATACCACAAAACAGTTTTGGCTTTGAGATTTTTTCTTGCTTATAGTATCAGAATAGCAAAAGAATAAGAATAGGACCATACTATAAGATTGAATAGTACTGTTTTTTTGTAAAATATATTATTTTTTCAGGAATGCAACAAAATTGTTAATTAACATGGGAAAGAAAGGAAATGTATCTATAATTTTTAAAATTATATGTATATATGCAAATCAATTAATGATTGATGACTTTTTTGCAGTATAAATTACGTACATGAAGAGGACCTTTAGGTAACATATAATTTGAAGCATTAGCATTGTAAAGAAAGGCTTATAATATGTGTGTGTATAAAATGTCCAGGTATAAGACTAAATATTGATATTCTACAATCAGTTGGGCAACTCAGAATAGAGTACTATACATAGTCAGATATATAAGATAATTTTAGGGTCCTGAAAAAGATAGGGTACATTGTGTTTACTATTTAAAAAATGAAATAGGATGTCATTATACAGTTATATTTTGTTATATATACATGTCTCCAAGGCCTTGTCTTGCAAGAACAAGATGCCATTTTGATCAGTCTCTAAATTGTGAAACTACCTGCAATCCAAGGTGAGGAAGGCAGAACAATAATTGTAGTAAGTTATGCAATATATAACTACAGTTTATTAGAAGTCATATTAAATGGTCTATTATATGCTCATTTCTGCCAAAGTATAAGCTAGTTCATCATATTCATTGAGTATTATTTCTATGTTGTGTCACATATACAGTTTTAGACTGAGAACCAATGTTGGAGGCTGCTATGTTTTATTAAATCACTGTAAGCAATTTGGATTTCCTACTAATTAAGAATGGAAATTTAGAGCATAGATTTGTTCTAAAGTGAGTCTAAGTTTATTATAATGGTTCTGTAGTAGTAGTCATTTTTGCCAAATATATTTACATATTACTAAGGCTCAATGGTTAAAGACACTGAGCTTGTTAGCTGAAAAGCTGACAGCTTGGGTTTGAGACCTTTGCACCGTGTGATGGGGTGAGCTCCCATTACCTGCCCCAGCTCCTGTCAGCTTAGCAGTTTGAAAGCATACAAATGTGAGTAGACTTTCAATGGGAAAGTATCTGCAATCTGTGCATCTTGGTATATAGTTATTCTGGCCACATGACCATGGAAGTGTCTTCGGACAATGCTGTCTTCCTCAGCTAAGAAACAGAGATGAACACTGCCTCTAGAGTCGACACAACTGTACAAGAGAAACTTTTATTTTACCTTTAAGGGACCTCTATTGCTTGTCTGAGTAATTGTGGTATTTTCAGGATGAAAGAGTAGAGCTTACTTTATGTGCTTTGCTGCCTGGTGGGAAGATAAGCAATTGACAGGTGGTGCATTGTTCTGAAAATTCAGTCATAGAAGTTACTCATCTCCTTTCAGAGGTCTTGAGCAAGCATGTACAAGGGTAAACAGGAGGAGAGGCTATTTATTATTCGGCTTTGGATATGTATCCCTTTCTATTTTCTGGACCTGCCAAGTTAAGATCTATGAAGACATGTTAAAGTTAGCAGTTAGATTTTCTTGGCAAGCTACAAGCTATAGAGGTTTCCTTGGTTACATATGCAATAGCTATTTTGGTTAGTAGTTGACTCAACATATGAACTGAGCAGTGCAAATGTCTTTCAGTGCTTGGGAAAGAATACTGCAATCTATTGAAAATCTCTAGGATGTTAGAATCTAATGAATTAGAATTTATTTTATTATTTGCAATAGTGCAAAGAATATAAGTAGCCTTAGAAAGGGTGCTTTATGATTACCAACCATGCCATTGTTAACAGTGGCACCAATCCCAGGTCACAATACTGCATTTTAGGCACTTATAAACTGACTTACATGGTTATAGCATCTTGTGGTCAAATTATTGTGCATCATCTCCCATATCCTTTCAGTTTTCCGCTATCTGCTCCCATTCCTTTTGTAGTCAACATTCAGTGAGTCCTGAAACCAATAAGTAATATGTCAAGCATTGTTGGCTTATTTTTTAAAAAAGTTTTTCTTCTCTTGTAAAAATTTCTATTTTTACTTACTTAGAGAATACTTCAACAACATTTGTTAAAAGTACTGTCTTTTAAGACTCTTAGTAGTCTGTTTTTCTTCCATATTCATAATTACCCAATCAAGTTGCCAAGTTCAATGAACTCAGAATTTGCTAGGAGAACAATAGAATGCTGAAGGTGTTTTTGAAATATGCTTTTGTCTTTAGCTCTTTCAGATAATGAGGAAGAATGTGCTAATACAAATGAAACAATTCAACAGACTTCAAGTTCAACTCTTATTTCTTCAAAGAAAAGGAAAAAGGTTGGTTGATTTTATTTTCACTAATAAAAGGCAATCTAGTGCACAGTGAAAAGCATTTAAGGAAGTCATTGTTTGCTGAATGGAAAGTATACTATTCAAATGCCTGAATACCTCAGTTTAAGATTCAAGGGGTATATTAGAAAGTTATATAAGAAGACCAATGCAGAAGTAATCCATCACCCTTGCCAGACACTGAGCAAAGACTCTTAAGTATTTATGCATTGTTCAGCTAAGTATCTGTTTCCATGTGGAAAATGTCCAAGCATATAGTTGCTTCTCATTCTTGATGAATACACATACATGGAAGGTATCTTTGCAAGGTATATTTGAAGGAAGAACAAGACCAGTCCCAGTTCACTTTCGAGACTTTTTCAGTGCATGAGAGATTATCTAACCATCTTACCCAAATGACTGTTGATAAATGAAGAAAAGAGATCTATCTTATTATGAGCTCTAATATGTGAAATAATTATGCCATTATAATACAAATATTAGCTTTATTCTACTTTGCATTATGATTAAGTTATACAATAAGCAAGTCAGTAAGCAAAATCCAAGATCCATATTAAAACAATATCTCTTTTAGGCTAGACCAAGATCAACAAAAACTAAGATCTTTATAGCATTAAAAAATCCCTTATAGTTTTTTTAAATGTAATATTTGATACATTCTGTTCACTAACTGATAACAATATATTAGGTGAATGTTGTTATGATCATTTTTTGTGACTATAGCCATGGAATAGTTTCTGTTCTTCTGTTTATCTTAATAGCAAAAGAACATGATTTCAAAAATTATAAAGTCTTGGCTGCCATGTACATGCCATAACATTGTCTTTGTATTTTAAAGTTCTTCCAAATGCCAGCTCATAATCTACATTTTTTTTTCTTCTGCCAGCCTACAGAATGCTTCCTCAATGTTGAGAAAGAGAAATCTAAGGATGAAAAAGAAATTGAAATGAAGCCAAAGAGAAAAAGAAAGGTAATTCTTGATTAATATTTTCAATGAATATTTTAATTTTTATGCTACATTTTGATATAATGATGATGGTAAATTAAGTATAACTCTCAGTGAAATCATCCATATTTTTTATTTCATAATGTTTGTTTAAAATAATGTATTAACTAGTCTCAATATCATTTATATTTCTTCTGTCACTTTTCATTCTCCCTTCAGTTCAAGGAAAAATACAGTTGTAGTCTAATCTAAAATATTCTGTCCAAAATCCTATTCTAAATGGAACTGAACTTGGAATGTAATCTATATGTATATTTGTATATCTAATATAAAAATAAATATATTATTTTTCTGAGTCTTTTAGTCATATTTTGCCATTCTTAGTAAAAAGCATCTCAGGGATTGCTGATATATTTATCACTACATATATTCCCAGACTTCCTAATTTGCACATTTGGGGTAAAATTGGTTGCACTACTGACCATAACATGACTCAGTGCATGGAAATCTCATGTGCGCTTCATCCCATTGTTAAAAAGTGATGTATAAAAGCTTCATTTGACCAAAAGCATGATGGGAAGCAGAGGCAATATTGTATGGAATATTATGCATTGCAATTATTTATTTATATTTGCCTTATTTTTACAAATTACTCAAGGCAGTAAATATATCTAACAAATCTTCCTCCTCCTGTTAATTCAAGAGGAGTAAATATTAAAAAGCATAGAATAGTCATTTAGAACAGTGGTTGCCAACCAGTGGGCTGGGGACTACTGGTGGTCCATGAGAAAATTTTGGTGGGCCACAGAGAAATGTCACCCCCAAAGTACTCCCCAAAGCAATTAATACAGGCTGCACGGAACACAAGGCTTGTGTCACTTGCATTGCAAACAACATGAGGTAGTGAGGGGAGGGAGGAAAAGGCAGAGTTGGAGAACTTGTCCCACTCGCCCCACACACCTCGCCTGGACACTGGGCTGCTTCTTTCTTCTTCTGCTTTTGGCTGCACGCAAGGAAAGCAGCAAAAGTCTTTTTTTCTTTCTCCCAAACTCCACCAGAAATGAGTCTTTGGGACCCTACAAGGCATCCTGCTCCAAGAGGTTGCACTGGCAAAAACTCACTTCTGGCGGAGTTTGGGGGAGAGAAAGAAAGACTTCCGCTGCTTCTGCTGCTTTTCTTGCATGAAGCCAAAAGTCTTTCTCCCCCTGAGAACGGAGCTGGAGATGGTATCCTGTGATCCAGTGGTGGGATTCAAATTTCTTAACAACCGGTTTTGTGGGTGTGGCTTGGTGGTCATGTGACTGGGTGGGCATGGCTTGTATGTAAATATTATAAATATTTATGTAAATATTTATTTTTTTATAAAAAAGAGCAACTTTTACCCAAAATCAGAAAAAAACAGGCAGGCAGATTGAGTTGCTCATAGAATCACAAATTCACTTAGAGATCTATCTATCTGCAGTTGGCTACCTAAGTCTGCACTGAAAAGCTTCAGTCCTAAAAAGGTTCGGCTCTGCTTTTATATTAGTTAGAAAGCAAGAAATCCAAGGATTTCCTGCTTTCTAGCTAATCTAAATCTCCTGGCAGGGCAGAACAGCTGATGGTCGGGAAAAGAAAAAAGAAAAATAGTAACTTACCAAACCAGGCAAGTTGGATAGCTCGAATGCCAGGTAAGGAGTGAGTAGGAGGGGAGGGGCCAGCCAGTGGAGCGATTTGCCGGTTCTCCGAACTGTGGACAATCATAACACGCGTGTGTGCAGCGTTTGCAAGAAATCATCAGCTGTGCTGGGCAGCTGACAAGCCCTGCGTGCGGGTGCGCCACATTTGAAAATCCTCTTGTTTCCTGCTTTTCAACCTCAGCTGTGCCGCGCAAAGCAGCTGAGGAGGGAAAAGCAGAGAATAAAGGATAGCCTAGAGCCTGGGCAGGTGGGTGAGCCAAACACCAAACCGGTTCGGTGTCAGCTGCTCTTCACAGCTACCAATTCTATAGAACCAGGCCAAACCAGTAGCATCCCATCCCTGCTGTGATCCCAAATAAAGAATGATCGATCAGTAGGAAAACGGGTTGGGGAATTTTCCTGCAGACTTTTGGGGGGATTTTGCCAGGGTCTCTGGTCCGTGGGATTTAAAATTATGAGTTTGGTGGTCCCTGAGGTCCAAAAGGTTGGCGACCCCTGATTTAGAGCAAATAGGTGTTGCCCAGCCAAATACATTTTGTCGTCCTTATTGCTATGATGTAGGCCCTAATATGTCTAAATGTTTGGTCAGATTCACTCTTCGTCTTTCTTCAGTGGTGCTCAGGACCTCAGTCACTTGCCTATTCAACCAAGGCTTCAACCGAACCGCTAGATAGATCTTCAGGGAAAACCGTAGGGAAAACATGCCGTATGGAATCCAGTAGGATCCATTAGTCCTGTAGGTAGGCCACCCTAACAGACTATGGCTCCCTGTAGCGTTGGGTGATCTCAGTGAGCCAGAGAAGAACCCAATCTCTCCATGGTAATGGACTGATGGTAATGTTTCCAATGTCAGCTCGCACTATAACTGTCCTGAGGCAAAAACCATATCTAATGTGTGACACACACATACAGCAGGTATACATTGGGTCCTCTATCATTTTGAAAAAGTCATGGATTCCTGAACCACTCCAGATTTACTATCAGTAGGTTGCAAGTTATAGTCCCCAAGGACCAACAACCTCAGCCTGGCAATAGAATCCAGCAACTGAGGTAGGGAGGCAGTGCAGAAGCAATAATTCCAACTATTCCAGAAGATCCAATTTTAACCAGAGTCTCAATCCTATTATCTGTGAAACAATCCCTAAACATTCTCAATGATGCACAAGTGACAATAGCATCCATGGTATATAAGAAAGATTTGAGAAAGGGAGTGAAGAGGTGTTGCCTAGAGAACCATTAAATAAGAATGGATATAGTCTGAAGCTGCCTAACTTCTCAGACTATAAAGGATACAATGGGAACTTTGTATTTTAAAACTTGCAAAATTGATGTCAACCTTCCCAGATATATCAGATAGGAAACAAAGCAATCGAACTACTATTACTTTATTATAAATGTACATTAACAAAATCTTATAAGTTTAAAAGTTCCTCTCCTCTAGACACTTTGCAGCTGTGAAGCACCTATCACTCTTAGGGAGCTCCCACTATGGTTGCTGGAAATAATTTTTCCCCCAATAGGCACTTTCCCACATCTACATAATGGCAGAATCAGGAAAGCTGGCAACAAACATGGTAAGCAATTCAGAAAACATCTGTGTGGATGATAGAAACAGAGAAGGCTGCACATTCTTCAGGCTATTAATGAAGATATGCACTGTTCATGTTTTGTTTTTTATTATCATTTTATTGTCATTCATGTTATTTTTTCAAGACTGAATCTATTTTTGTTGTTGTAAGCTATAACATTTTTCAAGTATTGGGATATAAATGGCTATCATTGTCCAGTTTAGAAGCAAATGAAAAAATTGAAATGTATTTGTTGGCTCCATATCATATGGATTATGCCTTTCTTTTTTCCTTTCCTTTTTTAGAAAAAAATTTCTGATCTTCTCACAGAAACTGTACCAAAGCCAGGTGTCCCAGCAGATGTACAAAAAATGCTCAATGAACATTTTGGAGCCAAACGTTCTGTGATTGAACTAGAAGAATTAAAACTGCCAGGTAATAAGGAGAAAATTAGTGAGGTATTATTCAGGATATTAAATTTTAAAAAAAGTTTGTAACAACATTTCTTTCTTATGAAGTATTATTTGTGTGTGGTTTCTGAGTATTGTTTGACCAAAAAAAAATAAACAAAACATACCTTCTGGTAGCTCCCACACTTTTCAGATGCTGCTTTTCAAAGTGTTTGTGTGAACTAATACTCTATATAGACATGGAGATATGATGGCTATGTGGTTTCGACAGAACATTTATCATTAGCATAATCATAAAAATTGTACCATTCACATATATAGAGAGACAAGCATTCATATTCAATACCACTAACTTGTGCTATCTTATGCCTGGCAGCAGGGACTTTAAATGAATAAAACTCTATATAAATATAAACAAGGGCTTTTCAATTGATAGCTCAGATATTTTTAATTGATCTAATTTATTTAATTGATCAAAGTTTTGGAATCACTTAATTGAGGCATAGAATAAAATTTAAATTAGCAAAGCAAAATAGAGTTATTTTGTGACTAGAAGACGTGCAGCTAATTTGCTCCACCATTTTGCACCTTAATGCACCATAAAGCAATGAATTAATCAGTGTCCTGTAATCAGTTTGCCCTATTACATTGCTATATAGCAGCGGTGTCAAACTCACATCATCACATTGTCATCACATGGCATATCGTGACTTTCCCCCCTTCGCTAAACCAGGGGTGGGGGTGGCCAGCGCGTGTCGCATCTGGCCAATAGGCCGCAAGTTTGACACCCCTGCTATACAGGATCAATACTTGATTTCTATTAGCTTTTTTCTTTTTAGTACCCAATAGCGTGACAAATCTTGGAATAAGATATTATTTTACGGTAATATCAATGAAAGAAAGATTTGCTGGAATTTCTGCATGAAGAAAATATATGAATATCAAGAGAGTCTGGTAGAAGATTGTGATCTCCTTATATTTGCATAATTCATTATTGTTCTCCATGCTGATTTGCTATATATGTCATGGATTTATACTTTTATTCTGTTATTAAATAAATTGTCCTGGAATGTATATGAAGAGCAGTATGTGAATACTTATTTTATTTAGCTAACAAAATACTTTATAAATCACAGAACAACATGACTGAAAATGAAAAAAAATGTTTTGGAATAATTCTCAAATTTTCATAACCAGCTATTAGAGATATTTAAGAATGCTTCCACGTAAAGTTTTTATGATAGAGTTGTCCTGCTCCTGTTCATGGATATTTATAAGAAGCAAGGTTCAATCTTTTATTTACATTTAGCCTATGTATGTGTGGGGTTTGTATTTAGACTGTTTTTTAATCACTAAAGAAATCCCATTAAGGGAAGTAAGACAACATACCTATGCAATATTGTTGCTGAGGGCTGATGACAGTCTGAAACTCACCTTGGATTTGCTTTTCTGGGTTGGGCTAGTGGCTTAACAGTTTGCACAATATATTTTGTCATAATGGTTAACCCTGGTCTCAAATGGGAAAGCTACAAAGTATCTCATCACAAATACATCCAGTTCAATAAAATATATATTTAAGGATAATGGGAAGATAACTTTGAAAAGAATCTAAATATTGTTCCCATCATTTGGTTAATCCACTTTAAAGCTTTTTGTTATTAATTTTGGGTGCTTGAAAAATTCTGCTTTCTGAAAGAGCATTTTTCCCGGTTTATAATAAAGCAGCTTCCTGAAAATTTAATCCAAGGACTTAGCTATACATTAAGCAACAATAGTTGTCTATTATGGTTTCAGATTCCTGTTTCCTCCCTGCCAATGATCTCACCCACAGCTTTACTTCCTACCTGAAAGAAAGTAAGTAGTAATTTAGTTAGAAATTATTCTGTGTTATTCTTTTCTTAAAAGGCTTAAAATAATTTGAGATAATATACTGTACATGCATGTGTTTATATTATGCTTTTTCAAAAATGCTTACTTTATAGTAGAAAGTATTATTCTGTCATGTTGAACAATGTAGCTTCTCGTTTCATATGCTATATTCATAATGTAGTTTGGGTATAATTGAACGCTGATAATCAAAAACTAAAGACTCAGGAACCATCAAATAGGGAGAACAAACCATTTTAATAATCCCTCTGTAAAAGCTGAATTGAAAAATGGACTTAAATATGTTTAATTTTGAAACACATTTAAAGTTTTGTTGTTGTTGCTTTATTTTCAGTTACCTATGAGATTTATGTAATCGCGATCTGGATGCTTGGCAATCTGTTCACAGATATGAGCTTTTTCCAGGTGCCCGCAATTTTGTGCTTGCCATTTGTAATTTTTTCTGTCAGCTCCTCAGAATGTCAATGAGGAAGCCATCAGGGAAGTTTGCAAGCTGAGAAGAATCCCTCTTCTTTTTGGAGACTGGCTGAAAGAGCTGCCTGCTGAGGGAGTTAAACTCTTCAGCTTCCTGAAAATGTAATCCAAGTTCTTAGTTATACAGCATTAAGTAACAACAGTTATCCATTATGGCTTCAAGCGGAGTGGAGAAACAACTCAGGCCCTAATGATTTGAGTTCTATTTCTGCACCCTTCTGCACGACATCCTCCTGCAAGGTGCAGAAATGGAACTTAGATCCTGGTGGTTTGAAAGTTCCCTTCCACACCTGGAGGTGAGTTGAATTCCTTCAACCAGATGAAGAAACAGCCCACATGCTAATAATTTCATCTCTGCTTCTCCATCCCACTGAAAGAATTCAGTTGCCTTCCACTCATGGAGTCGGGGGCTGAATTCAATCAGCAAGTTCCTGATTCTCAGTCATACAAGAGGATGCCAATATCTAAGCAGAAAGCAAAGAGGCAGTGTGATTCTGTAGTGTGGAAAGGGAATTTCACGAGGACAGTGGTGTCACCCAAGCAGGAAAAGCCCAAAGGGAACATCAAGCCAGCCATGAAACAAACTTGCATAGGAAAAGGAATCAAATAAAAGGTATTAAAGAAGCCCCTTAGACAAAAGCCCAAATAATTAAGAAAACTAAGGAAACAAGAAAAGAAAACCCTTACAAACACAAGACATGCCAAATCAGCAAAACAAACAGACAAAAGACACAAAATATATTGCAAAGGAGACAGACAGGAGATTGCCACAAAACAAATATAAGAAACCATTAAGCAAAAAAAAAGATTAGGATGAAACCAATAATCCAATCAAACCACCCCGCAAAGTTTGCCTTCTGCACGCCGCGGAGTTTACCCTCCGGCAGAAATGAAGACAACCCCTGACAGGATTTAAAACATTAAGAAATACAAACACAAGCACACACACACACACACACAAAAGGAGAAAAGGTATAAAAAATCAGGGACTTATCATACAAAGCTAGCTAGCCCAGGAACGCAGACTTCTTGCTATCTCTCGCCTTCCTGAAAAATAAAAAAGATCCAGCTTTCAAGCAGTTGTCTGTATCCTTGCACCGGAGCTCTCCCAGTGGGAAAATCGAATCCTCAGAAGAAAGGCATTTTGACAGCCTTTAACAGTAGTCAGTATGGAGTTCTCGGGAATGGTCTAGGAGGCCCAGCACAGGTCTCTGAAAGTGCTTGGATTTTGGCAGGGAGGCTTTACAGCTCCTGAGCATTCTTTTTTTTTTTGGGGGAGGGGTAAAAGTTTTATTTGGATTTTCACAAAACATCATACAAATAAAATATCTTTTCTGAGAGCAGCATGATTCCAGGTTATCACATCTCCACACAGACATAATCTCAATTACATATTCATCTTTATATTCTATTATTATATTCTCAATAATTTTTTCCTTCCCTTACTTTCCTCAACCTTATTTCTGATTATTTCATTCCTTTCTAATTCAATTACATATCTTTTTCTAAATTTCTATATCTTTCTAGTCATTATATTTGTACTTTTGTCTGTCCTGCTTACAATTTCATACATTCTTTTTCCATCATCGTCCCGAAAGGGAAAAAAACAAAAAACAATTCCCTCTCCTTCCAGGCATTAAAAAGCAAGGTTTCCTCTGTGATTACCAAATAGAATGTATCATCTTTATATCTTATAGTTGTTATCCATTCAAATCTCATTTAATTTATACATTATACAATTATAACTTCCAGTTTCTAACTTCCAGTTTCTAATATCTATTTTATATCCTATAACTCTTATCAACCAAATTCCGCTTGGTTTTTTCCCTTAAAAATACACACTAAATTCTAAAAAGAGAAAAAAATATATAATAATAATGAATAAAATGGTTATTCTATTCAAATTTATCCTGACAACTCATATTGATTTCATTATAAATGTTTTACATTTCTTTTCAATTATATTTTATAAATCGTTAAGAACAGATTTTCGTTCATTCCTCTTATTCCCTCTTCTTTTACTTTTCTTCCCTTTCTCTCTTTATTTCATTTAATTATTAACAAACATTCCATTACATAACAATACCAGTTTTGTCTTTCACTTTAATCACCTGTTTCGTATTTTCTAACTCATTACTATTTCCAATATAACAATGCTATCTCTTATACCCTTGCAGAATCCTCTCTTTCAACTTATATTTTAACCATTATCTCTATGTATTTTAAATAGGCTAATACCTTTAATCCTTGTACGTTTCCCCTGTTTCTTTATATCTAGTTTCCATCCCTTATGACTTCTTTTCCTTTTAATCTTCCCCTCTTTTTCTCACCACCCTTTTTGTCCCCCTATCTCTCTGATTCTCCCTTCTGTAATTCTCTCTTCTGCTTCTCTCTAGTATTATATTTACTTTTCAAACTATTTTTTTTAAATTGTTTCCTCAGATCTTGAGTTTTTTACTCCCTTTCCCCCCTTTTCCCATTTTACCCCACATGGAATTGTTTGGTCGTTAAAGAAGGCTTCTTCTTTGTCCAGCCCTTCTTGTTCTTCAAGCATTTCTTGTTGTTTTTCATAGTTCAAAATCTTCATTTCTAAGAATTGAAGTGCGAAGTGAAAGGATCCTGCCCCTCTTGCAACTCTTTTTTCATTTTTTAAGTTCCATTTTTAGTTCCTCAAGGAGTACTGCCATTTTAAGCACTTTTAAACAACCACCCGATCAATTTTAGTTCAGTCCACTAGAAATCCAAAACCCAAAATTCCAAAAATCACCAAATGATCCAAAACTGTTTCTTCTTGCTTCTTTTTTCTACTTTCCCTTTCCAGGGGCTCTGTTATCTTGTAACAAAGTTTCAGTTACAATGTATCCTTTGGAAGTCTTGTTAAAATTCCACTGTTAATTCTTTTTATTTCCAGGAGGTACTCTCTGATGTTTCCAAGTCCCACCCTTTCTTTTTTCCTCTACTTTCCTCCTTTTAAATGCTTTGGAATATCCAGAAAGTCCTTGTTTTCCCTTTGACACTTTAATTTCAGCTTAAAATTGCCTGTTAGTGTCAAAGTAGATTAACACAAATTTCTTGCTTAAATCTCTTCTTTTTAGCATTCAAAGCCAATTGCAGTTGTTGGTGTGAGAAAAAAAAAATCTTTTTTCCTTTTCCCTCTCTCCTCCGGCACTTTAAAAATCTTTTAGAAGTAATTTAAATTCCAGGGTACCTTGCATAGATGTTATCTCTGCTTAGCCCAGTCTGTCAAGCCCTCCCCTTTGTCTTCCTCCTGCTCAATCTTGTCTGGTTGGGTTCCTCTTTGAGGTGGCCATTTCTGACCACCACTGCAACCGCCTTTGGGAAAGAGAGTAAAGACCAGCTGAGGGGGAAAGATGCGACTCCCCTCAACTCAGCTGGCAGTCTCCCTCCTCTTCGCCAACTCTATGGGGTGACTTCAGCCCCATATCCAAAGGATCAGGGCGCTCCAGCGGCGAGCACGGATCGAAACTGCGCACGATCGCGGATTTCGGTCCATCGCCGAAGAAGCCCAAACTGGAAGCCAGCTCCTGAGCATTCTGACTTCCCTTCCCGTGAGTCATCTTGCACTCTTGATTCTATCCACTTAATGACCTGTATGATCACTTATGGCCATATCCGGCAGGAGTGCCAGGATTGCAGTCATTGAGCAAAGCAATCATGGGTAGTCCCATGACATTATATTTAATGACTGCTTCCCTTAACAATGTAGATACCAGGCTCAATTGCACTTGTAAACTGAGAACTACCTGTGAAATATATGCCTCTTTAAGACTTTGCAGGGGCTGGAACTAGATGTTTTCTAAGACTTCTTCCAATTTTTATATCTCATGTATCTAAGATACAGTTTTAATATAACAAAGATTCCTAACAATAGTTATTGCATACTTAAATAGCAAATTTATCCAAATACCTTTGTAGAGGTCTTGAGTTTGAAGCTATTATACATTATATGTTTGATTTAATTTGTATTGGGAGTATTTTATCTTCTTTTGGCACATTACAATGACAAAAAGTGTAAATTGCTTACAGAATTTAGACAGTTATATTAAAGTCAAATAGCCTGGTAACAGTTATTCTTAAAAAAGTTGGCATTATTTTATAATAGTTTATGCAGATTACCAATCACATTACAACCAAGGCATTAAATGGACTGAGAAAGAATTTGTATTTTCTAGAATTTTATGCCAATGGCAAAGCTTTGCTCTGTGGGCTTCATGTTAAGTTCCACCCTAACAATATTTGTGGTTTTTTTTTTCTTGCATGGCTACATATTGGTCACTTTTTAATGTAAATTACTGGAGTTCAAAGAGTTGTGATTGCATCGAGAAGAATATTCTATAATAATATTAATATGTTATAGAATATGTATTATCTTCTATCTTCCATTTAACTGATTTATTTAATACGTACATTTAACTTTGCTAGTTGTTTTTTTTGTTAATTCACTAGTAATTTTCTTTTTTTCATTTATGTGTTCAAGAACAGTATGGTAAGCTATTATTTAGGATGTACTTTCATTTTTCATTACAGAATATATCAAAAGTCAGGCATGCCTATAAACCTATTATATAAATAGCATTAAATGTTCAAATTTGTGGCCATTTTCTTCTAAATATTTCCTTATTCAGTTGATACCTGATCTTTGAACATTCCTAAGTACATTTCGGGGGGAGGGGGGGACATTAATAAAATTAATAGAACATTGTGATTGGCCTATGGTTTCTGGCTTTTGGTACACCCTGTATATCTATTTTTAAAATAAAGAAGCTGTTACATGATTCACTTATTTAGGATATTAGTTAATTGTGTAGGCAGAGTCTGTGCTCCATTAGGAGGCTTCCTCATTATTTTCTAATATAATGTCACATTACTGTATTTATTAAATCTTTGTTTTTCACATTTCAGTCTGTCCTAAATGGGCAAAGCTCCGTAAAAACCACACAGAGAAGTCATCAGTAGTGATGCTAGTAATTTGCGGCTCTGCTCTCCGGTGTCTGGAACTCATCAGGTATCTTGTTTGCCATCAGGAGAGAATCCTTTCCCCAAAACCACCTGATGAAAGGACAACTAGGGTATCAGGTTTTCTCAATCACTATTGGTAATAGGGCTGGGTCATTCTCTAAATCCTGGTCTCACAATACTTGGGAAACATACTGTGTAGTCCCAGCCTATATATTTGAACTGCGTTTAAAAAAAAGGAATTCATATATGCAAAGTTTTAATTCAGGGGATGAAATAAAAAATGCATCCTAGTCAACTGTATCCTAACCAAGTCGGGTGATATTAGCTATCAGTAGACTATGTCAAAAGCTTGAAAGAAGCAGCTGCAAGATGCCTTGGCTTAGCTCCCACTTGCATGAGTCTTCAGGAACTGAACCTGAACCTTCTTGCATACAGATCAAAAATATTCCTGTTTCCTCCCGGCTGAGGAAGAAAAGCCCCATAAGTATGGCTTTCAAGTTACATAATCGAATTAATGTATATTTTTCTGTTTTCGTTTTCTTTTGGAAAAATTTTAGTGCAAAAATTCTGTCGTTTTCATGTTTTCAGCTTTCTTTTTATTAACAGGATGTTCTTTCTTAGATCAATGGCAACGTTCAAAGGAGATGGGAAGGTTATGAAATTATTTGCAAAACATTTAAAGGTAAATACAGTAAAAGGGAAGTACTATAATTTTATCTAAATATAAATATGCTGCAAGTATATGTATATAGTCTTCTTTCTTTCCTTCCTTCCTTCCTCTCTCCCTCTCTCCCACCCTTCCTCCCATTTCCACTTTTAAGGAGTGCAGGAATAACCATAATAGCTTGATGGCTGGCAGAAGGCATCGAAGCTCTAAAGAAACACACAATGTTTCATTTTCCAAGGAAGCGTAAATAGGAAAAAAGTGAACATGTGAACATCATTCTGCATAGTGTAAGACTTTTGGAGCAGGGGAACTGAGAAACAATATGTGTTCAGACATGAAAAATCAGCAATTACATGAAATAAGTCGATAAGCCGTTGGGCCCTGCCATAAAGTAGATTGGCTCAACTATAGATTTTGAGCTTTGCTGTATTGTTTTTCCATATAACAATGTTGAATTTTCATATAGAGTTGTCACGTAATACAATTTTGAACCTTTTAGAGAAAAGAAGAAATGATTATAATTAAGTTTCTTGTCTCCTAATCTACTTTTCCCTCTTTCTGGTTTCTTGAAATAGATACAAGAACAAATGCAAATGCTGGAAAAAGAGGTTGTTCATGTGGGAGTTGGAACACCTGGAAGGATAAAAGCACTAATACAACAAGGTAGAAAGTTACAATATAATTTAAAGTTATGTGAAAATGAAACATAATTATTTTTCAATTATTCCAATCAGAGGAAGAATTTTAAAAAGCTAAGAATTACTGAAATAAGAGCTGCTGCACAAAAGGTGTTAAGTGAATTCATTAAAACAGTGTCATGACACAAACCCTGTTCCTTTTGTGTGTGCAATTGAATCACTTCATGCCCATTTAGAAGACCACCCAAAAATTTCAACTGGTCCAGAATACAGCAGCGCACACAGTAATGGGGTCCTTAGATTTATTTATTTAACACTTCTGCTGCTCAAACTACACTGGGTGCCAGTTTCTTTCCAGATACTATTCAAGGTGCTGATCATCACCTTTAAAGTCCTATATAGCATATGGCAAGGCTACATGTGGGACCGCCTTTCCCTAAGGACATCTAGCTGGTCCCTTCCCCCAAATGTTGTCTTCTGATTGGAACCAGGAAGCTTGGTTTCCGTGTCGTAGCTCCTGTCCTATGGAACATTATGACCCCTGAAATGTGGCAGGCCTCCACCCTTTTAATCTTCCATAAGACTTTGAACACCTGGCTTTTCCTCCTTTTATGTCAAGATGGAAGATTTCATACTCAGAAGCTGAACAGGATCTTTGATTTAAACTGCTGAGATGGACAGGCCTAAATCTGCAAAAGTTACCTGCCTTTGAATGGAATAGCAACAACTCTAAGAATCATTTTGACATGCGAATGTTCTGTTATCTGTAGCCATATTTTCCTTTCTCCTCAGAAGGCCTTAAGCTGACTTCCTTGAAATATTTTATCTTAGACTGGAACCATAGGGATCAGAAGTTAAGAAGATTAATTGACATCCCAGAGGTACAAACTTTTGTCTCTGTTCATGTTGCTTGTTGGATGTTGATCGTGACATTTTATAGTTTATATTCTAGACTTTTAAGAGAAGGGAAGTAGGATTTTATACATTCCAAATTGAAAAGTTGCCTTGTTTACAATTTCACATTTGCATTATACCCACTTCTCACAATTCCTGGCAGATAGCAAGCTTTTATCTTGAATCAATAGCCAGAAAATTACCATAATTTAAATTAAACTAAATAAAACATATGTTAAAATTAGAAAAAAATATTAAAATAAAAGTCAAGATACCAGTGCAGCATAAGGATCTCAAACCCCAATTGCTTTACAAAAAAAGTTAAATGTGACTAGATCTTTAGGATATTAAAAGCAAGGGGCCAGAGTTTGAGAGAAAGCCTATCTGAGAACAGTCTGAATTCATCAAGTATAGTAATACTTTAGTTTCTTATTCTCAAATTGTAGAGATTGTAGATCATAGCTGATCTTAAAACAGATCTAGAAATCATTTAGCAAATCTTTGGTTGATTTACTGATAAGGATTCTGCTTTCAAATCCTAACTTCCAACTAAAGAGGGAGTTTTAAAAAATGTTTAAAACTTTTAAAAAATGTTTAAAACTTAAACCAACTAATCTTGTACTTATGAAAAAAACTTAGGTGATAAAGCAAAACATCTTAATATAAAGTTTTCATAAAGGATAACTAAAATAAGTTATATTATTATTCTTGCAGTTAATTAATACAATTTCATAAATTTAATTATTTTTAAAAGGACAGTATTATTAAAAATAAATTGAAAAATGTTTCACTTATATACAAACATATATAATACTCTTTTTCTATAATAATGGTAAAATTATCTAGTTAGGTCTACACAAATGTCAAAAACTAAAGAGAGAATGTGCCCCCTTGTGGCCTTTTTTCAAATGTGAAATTTACATATTAGCTACTGCAGTTAATAAAATGTCTATTAAAAAGAGGCAGGTGTCTACAGAGATATGTATGTCCTTATAACAATTATACATTTTCCTTCTTTCTGGATGTTCTTCATTTTATAAAGGTTAAATTTATCTTATTTATTACATTTATTCCTTACTGCAATCTCACAAAACTCTCATCAGTTTTATAGAATATGGAAACCATTGATTGAATCCATCCATTGCAAAATAAAAGTAATAAAATCCTAATTATCTAAAAAAAATTGAAAACCAGGTGTTATTCTTCAATTGCCATGAAGCATCCTGTGTCAAAGTTGAAACTTTATTGGTAGGCTACTTCAGAGGATTAGAATTCTTCAGAAAAGCAGTACCTCTGAGCTTTTCCTTCCCACAAATTTGAGATTCCTCAAAGTGGTTGAGCTAATTTTGAATGTAAGCTGATGCTAAGCTATAAAGAGCATTCTATAGGTAAAACCAATACTTTAGATTGTATCCAGACTCTTATAGAAAGTCAGTGCAGGGTCCATGGCATAAGAGTAAGGGGCTTCCATTAGTGAACACCAGTAAGTACCTGAACTGCTCCATATTAGACCAAGTAAAACTTCTAAGTGGTCTTTAAAGGCAGCCAGCTGTGGCATATATCACAGTAATCTAAGGAAGTAATGATGAGGGCATGAGTTGTTGTACAAAGGTCCTTGCATAAAAGTAAAGCTTCAAATGGCATATTAGCTATGCTGGTCTCCTTGCCTTTCTGTTTTGTTAGGAGCCAGAAGTCCAAGAGGACACTCAGATCATAGACTTGCTTCTTCAGTGTAGCACTTCCTCCCAAGACACATCATTCTCAAAGGATTCTCTTCATCCAGATCCTCACTTACGCACCTTTTCCCATCCAGACTCAATCCCCTATCACTGGGACAAGACCTAACAACTTCACAAACACAGCCTGGGATACAGCATTTAGCTGACCAGGGTGACACTTTCTTATTTGGTCACCAAATTCTTTTTAATAAGCAGCAAAGTATGGCAGTAACCCCAGTAGAAATTGGTTTGAGTTAACTTTTTTACTGATAGTAATTGTTGCTCAAACTGTTAAAATTAGAAAAGATAATCATTCAAACATGTTCAAGAATTTTTACAGGCAAATTTAAATAATAGAGTAGTTAAGCTACTGGTTTAGAATAGTTAATTAGTAAATGATTAGCTGCTGATTAGTAAATGATCAGGTTTGATCTATTATGCATGCTAATGAATACTTACTATTTCATATCTATTTATAGGCTCTATTATGCAAATATTAAAATGGGAGAACTGCAAGGTTTTAGCGATTTATGTTTAAACTTATTTTAAAAAGTCTGCATTCATTGTAATTTCTGGTAAATATTTTTTTCAGATAAAAAAAGAAACAATTGATCTTCTAGAAATGGAATTAATCAAGCTATGCAGAAATGGCTCTGTGAAGTTGGGACTCTTTTAATAATTATTCCTGTAGTTCATTCTATCATCTGTTGGGCTCTGCTGTATTGAGCTGGCTTTAAAACTGCACAAAGCTGAAGATGTGTGGCAGATCCTTTTGTCATCCAGCATTCTTTTATAATAAACAATATTCTGTTTGATGTCCACTTGAATTTTTTCAAATTTCTATCATGGAAGGCTTAGAAGTTGTTTTAAAATCCCATATCTAAGAGAAATGAATTGAAATCATTAGAAAACATGACTAAAATCATGACTAAAATCATATATCAGATATAAAACAAGCCATCTTAGCTGCAATCTGTCCCTATTCCATCTGCAACACAATAAAAAATAGCTTGCCTTGAAAAGTTGTTGAGCTAGAAAAACATGTGGATTCCTGTCAGGTATGGAAAATATCCTAAACCTGTTGTCACCTTCACAATGTTGTTGTAATCCAGTTTCCCTCAAAATTCAATCACTATGCAACCCTTAAAGCAAAGAATAATTTCTTCTCATGCTCTTTTGTATTGGGAAGAATATGTATGTATGTACATGAATATGTATGTATGTGAAAATATTTACAGACCCCTCACATCCCGGACATAAACTGTTTCAACTCCTTCCCTCAAAACAATGCTATAGAGCACCGCACACCAGAACAACTAGACACAATTTTTTCCCCGAAAGCCATCACTCTGCTAAACAAATAATTCCCTCAACACTGTTCAACTATTTTTTTTAAAAAAAAAACAAGTTTTATTGATTTTACAAACAAACAAACAAAACAAAACAAAACATCATTAAACATTAAAAACATAAAACCTCTTTCCATTGTAAATCTTTACAAGGCAGGTAACACATTGCTTTATATCACATACTTATAATTTATCCCATTTCCATATAAACACGTAAATTCCCTTTACCAAATTCCACATTGTTTCTCTTTAATCATTATTCAATCATATTTCCTTTCTAATTTATCTGCTATTCAATCATCACATTTATATTTTCCTCTGGCTTGTTTATAATTGTTCTCATCTAGTCTTCCTCCGAGATTTTATTATTTAATTCTTAATTGGACACACACACATAAGACATAAACATAAAAACATAAAACTTTCTTTTAGAAAGTAACTTGGCCCCAGATTACCTCTTTTTGTATGGACTTCAATTGAATTCATGTTCTTCTTATATACCATTACCTATCTTGTTTACCATTCTATATCTATTATATAACTCCTCTCCACTTTTGCCTCATCTTAATTCTGTTTTATATATTTAATCTTGCTTTTAAAAAAAATTTTTTTATATATCTTTTGTCCATTTCTCCATTTACATCTGTCTCATTTCCAATATAAAAAAGAATAGTTTCCCCTGGAATCACTAATCAGAGTATGATGCCTCTCTATCATTCCCCTAAATTAAAATTTAAAATAACACCTAAATCCCAATCAGATTCTGCTTAGTACATTCTACTATTTCAGAAACCAATACTACAGTAATAAATCCATAACAGTCAACACATTAATCCATTAAATTCTATATTTAAACTAATATTTTAAACATTCCCTTTAGTGTTTTATTAAAACTTAAAATCATTCATTATTAAACATTTTAAAGTTATACCTTAATATTTTAGTCTTTTATTAGATCTTAAAAAGTTCTGATTATCTACTTATAATACAAATACCACTATTACAATACTCATGTGTACTTTGCAGAATCCCCTTTTTTTAAGAAAAAAAACCCCATACATTACCCATTATCCCTAAAAAAAATTTTCTTTTCTCCATCTTGTCTTATACCTTTGTAACCTTTTTCCCCCTTTTCCCTTTCCTTCTTAGCCCGCCTAAACTTTTTACCCCCTCCTCTTCAAACCTCTGCCTTCTTGGTTTCCCCTTTCTGTTGCATTCCTCTTTCCTTTTGCTTTCTAGCATTCTGTTGTTTTTGCATCTTCTTTTTCTCTTTCATAAATATTTTTTTATTTCTTAAGTCCTTCCTTTTCGCTCCTCTCTTTCTCCTTTCTTTCTTAGTCACACCGTTTAGTTCATTTAAAATGGCTTCTTCTTCCTCAGCTTCTTCCAGCTGTTGTTTAATTTGCTGACACATGACAAGCGCCATATCTAGGAAACAAAGGGCTTCTCCCATAACATCTTTGCCTTCTTTCCTTATTTTTAAATATTGTTTTTTTAGTTCATCAAGAGGTAGAGCCATTTTAAACCGTTTCTTCTTCTTTTTCTGTATCCTCTTCTTATTATTAAGCCAATCAGTTATTTTCAAACTTAAAACAGTTCCCAAAAGTCCCAAAATCCCATAATCATCAAACAGTCCAGGCAGAGTACAAACTTCTTTTTACAATTTCTCTTCTAAGGGTGAAGTCAAATTAGGGAAAGAAAAAACGTCCAGTCTGTGCTTTAAATCTTTTTTAGAATTAATTTCTATTCTCTTTATCTTCAAGGCATCTCCTCCAGCAAAGTCTTAGAATAAAAAAATTTTTTTCCAAGCCTCTCCCTTCCCACTTATAACAAAGGGGTTTAGGTTTTACCTTCTATTAAAAAGCAGGTTTTCCTTGTCCATTTGTTAATTCCATAAGGGAGGGAGAGTAACTTTCCCTTTTCATCACTTTTCTTCGCTGCTGAAAACATCAATCGGGAACATTGTAGCGTCCAGAAAAAAGCCAATACTTTCCCAGGTGTTGAATATGTCCTTAAGGTCCCAGTTCGACCAAGAAAAAACTTTCATTTTAAAACTCCTTCTTCTTCCTCCTGCACATTCTTTATCCAGTTGCCGGCTTCTTTATGGCGGCCATTAAGACCGCCGCTCCACCATCTTGAGAGAAGGGGGTTATTGCCGGCTGGGGAGGGGGTTTGCGATACTCCTCAACCCCTGTCCGGATCCCCCCTTTCTTCAGCTTCCCCAACAGGGCAGCCTTAGCCTCCAAATCCGTCAGGATCGGAGGCACCAAGGCGGCTAGCACAGCAGGGATCGCAGAGAAAAGCGAATCCCTGCTGTCACCGAAGCCGACAAACCGGAAATTCCAACACTGTTCAACTATTTATAAAGTCTGCACTATTAATTATTATTATTAATCTTTTCATCACTCCTTATCACCCATCCCTCCCACTTGTGACTGTATGACTGTAACTTTGTTGCTTTTATCCTTATGATTTATACTGTTTCCTAGTATGATTTGATTGCTTATTGTACCCTATGACTATCATTAAGTGTCGTACCTTATGATTCTTGACTCTTGATGAATGCATCTTTTCTTTTATGTATACTGAGAGCATTTGCACCAAGACAAATTCCTTGTGTGTCCAATCACACTTGGCCAATAAAGAATTCTATTCTATTCTATTCTATTCTATTCTATTCTATTCTATTCTATTCTATTCTATTCTATTCTATTCTATTCTACATGTATTCTATCTTAGCAATTGGAAAACACTTGATACAGAACAAAAAGTGTTGGTTTTGTTGAGCTATCCAGTATCAGGAAGCTTAAAAATGGAATTCAGTTTTTTTTTTTAAATTCCTGCTTTACACTATGCAAGTTTTTTTACAGAATAAACATCCCACATTGTGCATTTTATTTTAAAAGTTTTTAAGTTACATTTAAAATAGTATTACCTAATTATAGCAACATATACAAAAACAGAGTGATTACAGTATGCTGAGCTAAGAACATGCCTAGGTAAGAAAGTACATTCTAAGAAAATAATGACTACGTGTATTCATTCTTCCCTGAACTATAGCAATGATCACTCTGCACATTTAGAATTCATTTATGAAATACAGTATTAACTTAGGTCAAACAAAAAATGTAAAAAACTTGCAAGAAGGTTGTTTGTGCTAATATAGGCACAGTAGGAATTAGTATTAGTACCTAAAAAGTGGTGCTGTAATTTAAGTACGCTGTTTTCATCTGACATATATACTGTATATATACATTTCCATTACTCATGTATGTCCTTATACAATGTTGTAATATTCGATGTGAAAAGCTTTTATGACCATAAAAGGGAAGATCCGCTTGATTGTATATTGTAAATAAGCTAAGGCTAATGGCCTGAATATATGTCATTCTTCCAATTAGGCACCTTACATAAATGTATGTATAATTATATAGTAAGATACTGGAAAGTAGCCTTACAGTGGCATTTAATTGTGATCATTTGTATCATTTATGGAAAAACTCACATATGCAAACTTGTAGGTTTTAGTATGATATGCACACATATAGTCATTTTAATTGCCTTATATTAAAAATCCTTTTTTAAAAAAAATATAATTAGAATTTCAACAGCTTCAAAAAACTCAGTATTACCTATGAAGCCTAAGTTATTTTATTTCGTTAGGCACTAGAAAGTTAGCTGAAATGGTTTTTCTTCTTACTTTATGACATCACTGGATGCCATTGGACATTTTAGGTAGTATAACTACCATTTATTTTATTTTTTTGCACTATAAGACACTGCAGACCATAAGACCTAGCTTTTGGGAAGGAAAACAAAAAAAATCTGCCTCTGCCTCCCAGCAATTTGCCTCCTTGCAGCAAGCATCCTGATCGGCTTCAGCACAGCCTGATTTAGCACAAGCAGCTGATTGGTGGTTGGATCGGCCTCCCGAAATACTGCCGAGCAACTGTTCCAGGCTGCAGGGATCACCACCTCCATGCACCCAATTTTTGGCCTCCACGAATCCCATTTTTAGCTTCCATGTATCCCATTTTTGGCCCGTTCCAGGCAGAAAGGATTGCCGCTGCTAATTGCTGCTACCACCATTTGGCAGCGGCAAACAGCATTGGGGTGGCGGTTGGCAATGATCAGCAGCGCAAACCCCCACCACCTGGAACAGGCCAAAAATGGGGTGTTCAGAGGGTGAAAATAGGGTGCATGGAGGGAGAACAGCCAAAGGATGGGGCTGGCAGGTGGGCAAGGTTTAAGCAACATTCGCTCTATAAGATGCACAGACATTTCCACCCACTTTTGGGGGGGGGGGGGAGTGTGTCTCATAGTGCAAAAAGTACAGTATTATATACTTATTTTTAATATTTATCTTTAAATATATCTAATATTTATCTTTTAATATTGTTAATATATACAGTATAAATAATTATAGTTATAATGAAATATTAAGGCATCTAAATTTGATCTGCATCATTATATGCACCTGCACAATTCAGTTTGAAGAACTTAGGTTCCAATTCTAGTTGTAAACTAAGAATAGAAACAAAAGTTATAACTGATAACTCCAAACAGTTATTATCACGTAAATATTTGAGTTACTTTCCTTGTGTTTTCCTTCTAGAAATGTGTTAACAGACAGGAACTATCTCTGTTAATATGCTACAACCAGCATTCCAATATGATTAGGTGTAAAATGGCAATTAAGTCTATTAACAGCAACAAAACAGATCTTACAAGACAAGAATAGATGGAAGGTCATTAGAGTGATACAACCTAGAATTGAGAAGACATTTTCTAACAGTGAGAACAATTAATCAGTGGATAGCTTGCCTCCAGAAGTTGCCTCCAGAAGTTATTTTCAAGAGGATGGACAACCATTTTTACAGAATGGTATGGGGTCTCCTGCAGGAGCAGAGAGTTAGAACAGAAAGCTTCCAAAGTACCTTCCCACCCTATATTCACACACAAATTTCTTCAGTCCATTCTGGCACATATTTTATTCTCATGAGTTCAAAAGAATCACATAAAAGAATGAATACAAAGAACATGTGAAAGTATAAAATCTATACATCAGTTGTTCTCACACATTCAACCCTTAGAATGCTATATTACAGAATGAAAAATAATTTACATATAATTTGTATAAATAAAAACATGAGGAATGAAGTAAGGCACAAGAGCAATTTTCTATGGAATTGAAATTAAACATTTTATATTACACAGTTGTGATTGTCACGATTAAATTTACCAGTGAGCTAACATAAGATATTGTGTATTTAGCAACACTATACACAATAGTCTTGACTTATGCATTCACAACACATTTAAAAGTCCATAAAACTGGGCTATTGCATTTTAAAGGATATTCCATTTTGTCATCACTACAGTGCTGATAAATAGTTTAAATCCACACTTTTTCATGTGCTTTTTTGATACATAGTTAAACATGGTAAAAAGGGAAATGAATTTGCAATGTAATACAGCTTTGTGTTCAATACTTTTCTTTGTACATAAGGTCACTAATCAATTCAAATATATACATTTCAAGAGATAATTACTACAAGATTAAGTACCTTAATTCTAAAGCTAATGATTGGTTCATTAACAATAATTTAAATCTCTGTCTACATCAAGCAGCAATTTCCTTTCAAAAAAATTTTTTTTGCCACATTTTAATGTAGTTGACAATAGAATTCACAATTTAAAAGTTACCAGAGTTTTTTTTTTAAGGCATAAAAGTATTTAAAATCTTTTGGAAAAACAAGCTGTATATTTATAAACGTATGAAAATCCTGACCTGTATTTGCAAATGTATGCACAATATATTGATGTGCTTATAGCTTGCAATATAAAAAAAAGTTTATCTTCAAGGCCTATAGTTTTATTACTGTGGGGAAAAAGCCACAATAGTTTGAGTGGGTGGTTATTTTTTTATAAACTACCATATTTTTCGGGTTGTAAGACTCACTTTCCCCCCCACCCACCAAAAAAACCCCAAAATGGGTGGAAATGCCTGTGCATTTGGGCTGATCCTTTGGTGAACAGCAGCTAGGCTGCCATGGCAGCGTCCTTTTACAGTGCTGAACCCCACTTCTTCTGTCTTTGTCATTGCCCCTCTCTTCTGTCTCTTTGCCACAGTGCAGGAGTCAATAGGCAGAGTTGGCACATGGGAGAACACCTATACGTAGTCCTCTCAGGCTCCGTCTGATTTTTTTTCTTATTTTCCTCCTCTAAACCTAGGTGCATCTTATAGTCAGATGCATCTTATAGTGTGAAAAATACAGGTATATTCTTAGCTGAAAAGATTACATCTTCAGCTAATAAATTATCCATAAAGCTTTCTGTGGTATAATATTAATGTAACAATATTTATATTACACTTCAGATGTCTTAAATCAGTAACACACCTACTCAAAATAGACCTGCAATGTAGATTTATTCTCATGCCCCTGTTGCACATGGGAAACCTGAGGCTGAAAAAGAAAACTATCCAGTGAATATGCAAGGGGAACAAATCTGAAATCCATCATTTACTAGGCAAGCAGAAGTGTTGTCTTTGAAAAAAGAATAGAAAGTTCTAGTGTAAATTCCAGCTTTATGGAATCTACATCTAGTAAATGAAAAATACTAGATAGTATTTCACATGAACAGAAGAGCAGTATTTAAATTAAGTTACTCTCTTGAATGAGCAGAACCTTGTGTTTACCAATTTATTTACAGAAATTAGTGTATTCATTGCAGAGATCAATTTCAAGTTTGTATAAATACATACTAAAAATGAGTTTTGTGTTTAGTTTGCTTTACAGTACTATGAATATCCTTATGAATTGTTAATCAGACTGTTAATAGCATCAACTTCAAAATGTAATAAACACTATCTTTCTTCAGCCCACTAGCCCTATGGAGTATCGAATGATTATTGATGAGCCTAGATGACTTATGTATTCACACTAATTAGGCACAGATTACATTTTTCATGCCTATGAGGGAACGTAGTGCCCAACAGTAGTGAATTACAAGTTTTTCATTACCTGTACAAGAAAGCGGTAGTTGTATATTGGCCCCTCAAAAGAGCAACACACATTGTTCTGGGCCTATAATCTCATGGTTTTCTTTAACACAACAGTATGACCTTTTTCTCTACTGATTTAATTTGTAGAAAACTCTAACTTGTATCTTCTTTATTTTCTGTGGAGTGTGGCATATTCTGTGGCACCTGGTATACCAATTCATTTGGAAGGCTCAGTCCTGGCATCCCCTTAGGTGTATCGTAGAGCACGTGTGTGGCTGATAATGAACTATCTGCCCTAGAAAGAAGCTTATTATAAATTCCCACTAATGAAGGAGCTTGCTTCCCTGAAGCTTTGAAGGTAGATACAGAAGTAATGCCTGGAGGAGGTGCAGGATGCCCTGACATATCCATCACTATTGGTATCGCATATTCTGGTCCAGTAACTGGAAGCGGTTCAGCATAGGCATGATATATTTCTTGTTCTGAGATGTTACAAGAATCCGTATCTGCATAACTTGCTTCCTTTCCTTCTTCGTGTTTAAAAGTTGGCTTTTGATGAAGTGTGCCAACAATTCCTCCTACAAGTGGTTGCGCATACTCTGTTGAAGAGAGCCAAAAGTGAATTTCTAAACCTCTCAATACACAGGAAAAAAGCCACTACAGGACTTGAAGCATGAGATGACAAGCCTATTCACCAGGCACACTTAAAAACTTAATCTCAGTAGTAGATGGGAATGATATTGAATCTGTACCTGCATCAAAATGATCTGTGTGTCATCCTTTAACTTTGAAAGGAATCAGAAACAGTGGCACTGATTTTTAATAAAACTTTAATAACCTCAAGAATATCTACAGGGACCGTACAGTATTTTTTTATAAATCCACCACCACAATACAAATCGGACTGATATTTTTATCTATATCTAATCCCTGGTTTAGGACTGGATGCTTAGCAACCACTCAAAGTTCCAATGGAGCTCCTCAGGGATACTTATGACCCAGATTTGAAGTTCCAACAGCTAATCCAACTCATGGTCACATGATCGCACTTCAGGGACTGGGCAACTGGCTCACATTTATTCAGCTTCCTGTGGTCATGCAGCCATGATTTATTTTTTTCTGTGGGAATTATTTTTTGTTGTGGCATTTACTTCTGATTTCTGGCTTAAAAACTTCCACCTACTGCACATAAAAGATTTGGTTAACAACTCAAATTTATTTTCGACAGCTGCAAAAATGGAATAAAATCAGAAGTCACAAGATGACCCACTTAACAACTGGCACAACTTACATCAAACCCAGAAGCTACCACTGCCCCTAATTAAGTACCACCTATCAGCGCCAAAACTCATTGTATTTACCACTTTGTTTGTAATTGCAGAGACAATTACTTCAGCAGAACTGATAGGTGTTTGGTTTTCAGAATAAAGGAGCATCTTCCAAAATTGGTCCAAACAGCCTTGAGGAATCCAACACCAGAAAATCATGGCCATAAAATGCTTGCTTCGGCTATTGAGAGACACTTACTATCTACGGGTCACCAGATCAAAAACCATGTGTTTAAAGTTCTACTATGTCACTAGAACTTTTGTTTCCTGCAGTTTGCTGAGGCAATTGCCATTAACCATTTGAAGTCCCCACTTTTGCGTGCAGAAATGGTTTTATGTCAATCTAGTACAGAGGTGGTATTCAGCAGGTTCTGACCAGTTCTGGAGAACCGGTAGCAGAAATTTTGAATATTTTGGAGAACTGGCAAATACCACCTCTGACTGGAGATTTTACAGTATCCTTTTCCTGCCAGGCCCACCAAGCCATGCCCACGGAACCGGTAGTAAAAAAATTTGAATCCCACCACTGATCTAGTCTCCCGTGAGCATAAAGCTTGCTGTGGGTTGCTTTCCTACATGAGTTTTAGGCTTAATTAATTAATACTTTTGCTAAATCTTATATTTGAAGCTGTTTTTAATCTATTATAGGAATGTAGGTACAGATGAGCCAATACGAAATGCTTGCATCTACCTTTGTTCGTCTTTTGGCTGTATTGTTTAAATTATTAAAAGGGACTAATTATTTTAAACAACGTACAACTTTAATTCTGGGCTCAATTAATCGTAAGTCAAGGGCTACCTATACTTCAACTTTTTAAGGTTTGCTTATTGAAGCAGTTAGAAAATAATTCTGTATAAGAAGTACACAAATATACTATATATTTTATTTGCCATTTAAAAGATTTTTAGTAGGTTTAAATGATTACCAAGTTGAAACTTTATTAGAAGAGAAAAATATTTATTTATTAGAGTTATTTGCTGCCCATTTGCCTCCATGTTAATAAATTACCTGAAAATTGTTGCTACATTAAAAAAGAACCCAGCTAGCTCTAAAGAAAGGCTGGTTTCCCAAGCTTTCTCCAAAATGAAAAGCCATGATATGACTGTAATGTCAAGCGTGCTCTAAACTAAATCAAGTATTTTCTTTCATAAACCTGAAATTATGTGGGAAACTATAGCATGTTTGTTAATCCATTTAATTTGAATGTATATACCATCTTTTTTTTAAATAGGCAGCATTTGTTGAAATAAATGTAAACTGAGGAAGATATACCTGCTGATTGACTTTGTAACACAGTAGTAACTTCTCTTGATCTAAGACAATTAATTTCACTGCTGTTATAATGAACAGATGATTCTTCATGGTCTACAGATTTAGCAGGAAAGAATTGCTTCATCCCTTTCCACCAACCTGCAATAAGATATTAAAAAGGAGCCATTCTCACCAATGACCTATAAGACATATTTATGAATCAAGCTATTTAAAACTCCATCATATGTATTTAACTATAATAAGGAACTTTCTACGCTAATCTATCAATTTTATAATAGCAGGCTTCTACACATATTGTGAAATCAGTTAAATCCTACAAAGTTCCTTAGCGGTTTTCACTTGGATTCTAGGCTCAGTTTAATTCTTTTCCTCCTTTATCAAGGCAGCTATTTATTTATTTGATTTTTATCTCTTTATTATTTTATAAGTAACTCAAAGCAGCAAGCATACCTAATACTGCTTCCTCCTCCTATCTTCCTCACAATAACAATCCTGTGAGGTGGTTGCTATAGTTTAAACCAAGGGTATCCAACCTTGGAACTTTTAAGACTTGGGCATTTCCAACTTCCAGAATTCCCCAGCCAACAGAAGAATGGATGGAGAAAGTGATGGAGCTGGAAGAAGTGCAAAATTCAGTATTAATTAAAAACATATCCATCTTTGTTTCTATTTGGAAACAGCTTCTGAATCTTGTGCTTGAGACAGAAATAAATGAACTCTTGACTGGCTAATACTTGCTAACTTGCTGAGCTGGTAAGTAAGAAGTTGAGTAATTCTATTATGTACTTTATTGCATTGAAAAAAAGTTAGCCAATGCTTTTTCTTTCTTTCTTCCTGTACCACTTCTATCTCTCTGCCATTTTCCTATAATCTTTGTTTTAATCTGCATTTTATATCATTAAAAGTTTGAAGCCACATGACCCCTGGGCTATACGGATGTACCTGCCTTACTCCACCATTCTATCCTGATCCATAGCAAAACAGTGTTAGGGGTAGGAAAGAGATGAGAATCAAGAATGCCGTTTGAGATGTTTTGTGAAGTAGTCAAGTGTCTATCCCATTCTAAATGTTAACTGAAATAAATTAGAAACACATATTTGAGCCTCAAAACATTACAACAACTTTTCATCTAAAGTTACCTGCACGATCCCAATAAGGCATATCATATGGTCCTTCTGACTTTCTTTTTCTGAAAATCATGCCAAATGAAGAAAACATCTATAATTAGTATTAACTTATTTAAGATAGAATTAAGAGTATAATTGTTTGAAATATGACTTTAAAATATTTGGCTGTAATATAACATAAAGAAGATTGTTTTCTTTGTGTATTGTACTATTAACATAAATAGCAGCAATGTTCTTTATTAAAGTATGCCATTCAACCACTAAATGTATTACAAATCTGCTGTAATCAATTACCATGAATTCATGCCCTCAGTAAATTTCCATCCTTTCCAACAGGAGACAAAGGTAATACACAAAGCAATGTATCATCACAATTGGCCTGAACTTTATGGATAAGGTAGACTTGAGGTAGACACTAGGTGTCTCCAGGCCTAATCTAAGTGTTTCTAAAAGTTATTATTAGGTAAAATTATTTAAGAAAAAAAATACTATAACAAAATACTATAACAAAAGGATTGTTATTATTTAAAGAGGATTATTTCAATTCATGGGGATTTTTAATGAATCTTTTGAAATTTTCCCATATCTTTTATTGTCATTGTGCATTCTTAGCAATCTTCCTCTGTTGTGAGCTTGCAGCTCTTCAAATAAATTAATCACACAACTGTACCTAAGAATTCTTAAACCTGCAGCCACAATATATTATGAGAACTATCTGGAGATGTATGCTCTTGAACAGAAATGCAAAAAATGCAACCTTCCTGATCTGGTTCACCAGCATTCAATAAAAGGCACCATAACTTCCACCAGAGGAGGTGAAAATAAACCTTAGCACCATTCTATATCCTCCATTTTTGTTGGCATTGTAGAAACTTACAGCTTTATGTTCCATCAATCATCCCCAAATTGGCGGTGTTCCGCTATAATTTTTGAGTATGTTGTGCTTGTTGTAAAAAATTATGACACAGTCCTTCTTTAGAAGTGCTTATATAACTTGGTTACCTGTTTCTCCAGTGCCAGGAGCAAACTGAGATCAAGATGAGGGTGGTAAAAACCATGACCAACACAGGTACTAGAACAGCTATCAATGCTACATCTGAAAACCATTAAGATATAGAATATGTTAAGTTCATAAATGCATTAAAAACAAACTTGATACATTTCCTTTTATCTGGGTAAATATTAAAGGGCACCAAAATGCATTATTAATGCTATGCATTATTTTACTGTGCTATCTTTTAGATATCAGTACCTTTTGTGACACTCGGTGTTACTGTAGTATTCTTGATCTTAGGAGCAAAAGTTGTTTTACTGGTCTGCAATGGAAAGTCTTTGTTGCTCCTGGGTGGTGGAGGCAATGTTGCTCTTGGAGACCGAACTTAAAACCAAAGCAAAATCTTAAATAAATAATTTGGCTTCAAAAAAAAATATCCCATACTCAGTAAAAATGCATATAACATTTCATAGTATTTGGATATATTTTCTTAGACTGCCATGAAGATATTATGACTGCTAAGAACTTTTCAGTGTACAAAATAGTTGACTTCTAATTTAGCAATTTTGTATGCAAAATCTGCATGTCCTGTTGGCTACAGAAATATATATTAGTTAATCTTTTCTAGTGATTGAATTTCAGTGGGTTAAAAATAAGGTGAACCACAAAAAGGCACTATTAATGCTAGCCATTATAGTGCTGCAAGTGCTATTTTTTAGATATCAGTACCTTTGGTTACACTTGGAGTTAACATAGTGTTCTTGACCTCAGGGGTGAAGGTTGTTTTATCAATCTGCAAAGAAAAGTCATTGTTGCTCCTGGGTGGTGGAGGTAATGATGGTCTTGGAGCCCGAACTTAAATAAAAGCAAAATCTTGAGATGATGTCATTAATTTAAAATGTAACAAGTATCTTTGTTTTATATAGTTTTACTTTTTCTCAAAATATCTGGTAAGAGTGCCAGCAACTAAATGTGAATAAATCTCACTATTCTCCTAATATGTAAGAGATGAATGTCCAGGACCAGTCAGTAACCCAATGAAAATGAAACATGAACATGCAAGAAGTATTTGAGCATATTGGCATAATGGAACATGGGACTTACCGTAACAGCTCCTTCCCCTCTCTTGAATATGTAGGATCACAATTTTAATGCTCACTGGGAAACAAGCAGCTTTCACCCAGTTTTAGTAGATAAGCAGAATGCTCCAGCAAAAAAGGAGAACAAGAAATCAAACTCCTAACATTTAAGCTATTCCCTATCAATAATAGAAGTTGAGATACTCTCTGACATAGAAAAAAAGGAGAGGGGTCTCTGGATCAGAGGAAACACAGAGATGGGGAGGGGAAGAGGAGAGGAGAGCCCTCCAGGACTGTCTTCCAGATTCAGTTGCAGAAGCCCAGATGAATAAATATACTTTTCACAACAGATGGAGGAATAGCTACTTATCCTGACGAGGCTCTGCTCTGTTTCTTCAAATATTGATTGATTGATTTATAAAGTTTAAATGGCTACTCATTTCACAAAATGCGACTCCCACCCTTGCCAGAGATCTAAAAGCATGACCAATGTTTTTTCTGTTTTATAACCTGGATCTGGCTCCCAACTGAAAGGGATCCAGATGATCCACTTTATTCAGGGTCCTCTGAAGTTGCTATGGAGCCACCTTCTTCATCATCTTCCCGCCAAAGGAGAGATTAGATACTGGACAAAAAATGCCAGTATAGGGAGTTCAGTGATAAAGAAGCAAGATGGCTTCTTGAGGAAAACCAAGGCTTGTTGACTAAGCAAATCTTATTCCTTCCACAGTCAGGGCTGTGTATTTGAACCAAATCAGAAAAAAAAAATATTCAGTATATCAGGGGCTGGGCTAGCTACTCTTTTTCTAGCCATCACAAATACTCTGACAAAAATAAGTAGAACTGCTGAAGCAAAGATCAGAACAGTGTAATTATGCAGCATGGATCAGAACTGTGTGGTGGTTCTGAGGGTTAAAATTATGATCCTCTTTACTAAATGAAGGACAGTAACATTGCACATAGGATGTTCTCCTCTTCCTCCATTAGAAAACTGTTCATTTTATAAGAAAAATATATGAATGCCGCTTGACTTACCAATATTAAACTGACATCCCAGCAATTCTACTTTCACTGCAATTTTTTGATGCCATTTCAAAGGGTTTATTCTAACAAAACGAGCAATAATGGGTGGAATGAAATTATTGCGAACTTCCTGATAATAGCCTGTGTTGCCTTGAAATACCTAGGGGAAAAATAGATCATATAATGTGTAATACAAGATTTTCCATGTGATTCCATTTTCTTTTTTAAAGTTTCATTTTCAAATTCAGAAGAAAATTATTATCTCTTATGACTGTCGAATTATTTCAAAGCAGGCATTCAGTTCTCAAAGCACTGATGAAATATTCATTAATGCAAATTCAATGAAGCAATCATTAAAAACCAGTAATGTTTAAAGTGCTTACTTTTATATTATACAAGAGCAGAAATAAAGAAACTGAGACTAGACACTATTATATAAACACTCTGCAGATGTTTTCAAGATTCAAGGCTGAGAAAAAGACAGCAAAAGGTTGATTATCAGAGAAAGAGATACAGGGTTTATAACCTCAAGGTGATATATAAATATGGCTAGATTTGATCATAATTGATCACTGTTTAACAGCAGCCTTCACACCTCCAGTAAGGCAACTCATCTGATCCCTGTTCTTGAATGTTCTGCTGTTAAACTCATGGGATTCTGTGTTCAAATGGACAGAAAGATTAACTGCCACACCTAATATGGTCACACTACATCAGAAACCCATAACAGGTACCATTATTTAAGTAACTTTTATCTGACTCAGACCTGAACGTCTAGAAATGCTCTATATTGTAAATTTTAAAAAATCCTGGTAAAAGGCAATGGCAAACCACTTCCATTCTGCAGCCAAAAACACTGTATGGAGATGTCCATGAAGTAATCAAGAATCAAGCTCAACTTAGAATTCTCTTTTTACTATTCTTCAACTAACTCATACTCTTAGAAATTGCTATATAATCTCAGACAAACACATTTAAACTTTATTACTATGAAAGTGACAGTGATCACTTATCATTATCAAGTTCAATGTAGCAAAGTTTAAATATATCCCTTCTTCCTCTTTTTTTAAAGCTACCAAGCCCAGAAGAGGGCAGTCAAAAGTTAGAATTAGTATCTGATTTTTATTTCTGACCGTACTCAGCATTCAATACACTATGAAGTATCAAGTCAAAAATTAAGATTTCCAACAAAACTCATTAACAACACTTATTTTTATAACACAGGTTTAGGTAACGTTTTGCCTCTCAGGTACTGACCTGCAAGTCATATTAGCTTTGTAAGCATGGCCAAGGTAATAGCCATTGAGAACTGAAATCAAGCAACTGACAATTGCTTGACAATTGACAATAGACAATTGCTCTGTAGAGATACGAAAGTTATGGCAAACAGGTGATCCACTGTGAAAATTTTCTGGAATAAGGATGTTCATGTGCAAAATTCATGTAGGCTGCCTTTGCTACTAAAATAATGTAGAGGGAAAGATAGCTTATACTTCCAAAACTGATTTTGTCAATTCTTTCTACTAAAACACTTTACCAAAGAATAATAAGGTAGAGATGAAGAAACCCACTAAACCTGGATAAATTCTTCAAAAGGGGTGATCCCTTTGAGAATATACAGAAAGTCTGCCTGTTTATCATTAAACCAGCTGCATCTTTTTTCATGTTTGATGAGCCTCGGTGGTGATGTGGTTAGAGTCTTCATAAAGTGTTCCATATGTGCTGTATGCAGGCATTTTTGTTTCTTTTAAAAGTATTTCACTAAGCCTAAATACTACTACATCTCTAACTAATATTCTTTGATATTGATACTGAATCATCAAATTCCCCAAAAATGTAGAGTCCTATCCAACCATTCTTCCTATTATATCTGCCTTTGGGATTTCTGTTTGTGACTTCTGTGGGTAATCTTCCCTCAATCCAAGATTAAGTGCATGAAATATAAAATACTTTTTTTATTTTTCTATACAAGTATCTTAACACAGAGACTGAAAGGATTAGTACGATCTATGCTTCAAATGAAACATAAAACATGTTCAATTTCAGCATTTACAAATAATTATCATTTTCCAATAAATATATTTCAATCTATTGTCATCAAATATAAGCACCTTTATATTAAAGGAAGGCTCTAAAACAGCTCTTAAATATCATTTAAAAACACAATTATTTCCTGTGATATATTAATCTCACCTTATCTCTCTCAACACCAGGTTCTCTGTATACTGTCCACTTCTGTCCTTCGTTGCTATATAGAATCCTATAAGCAGAGACATAATAATGGTACTCTGCTAAGGTGCTGCCTGTTGTAATGATACCTGTGAATCAGAAGGTCCCCTTTATAATAAACAAATATAAAAGTGTATGTATTGTGTGAATGTGTGTATGTGTTTAGATATAGACAGACAGACTGACTGACTCTTCTGGGACATTCTAAGCATATCTTCTATATCAGGGGTGTCAAACTCAATTTCACTGAGGGTCTCCTCAAGGTTGTGTTTGACTCTGGGAGGCCAGAGTGGGCATGACCAGCTTGACATCACTTGTGTGGGGATGTCTGTGGTGGCCTGAGTACTCTGCCATGCGCATTCCCCCCATGCTCCATTTTTGCTGGCAGAGGGCGGCAAGAGGCTGCTGCAGCCAAACATAGAGCCTGGGATGGCCTCATGCAGCCCCCCTGAGCTCGTTTTCGCTGGCTGTTTCCAGGGTGGGATACAATTTGGCTGTAGAGAGGTAGAAACTCTTAGCTGTAACATCCTATGGCTGATAAATGTTATGTTTATTACTTTTTAAGGGATATTTTTTACATTCGCATTCCAGGTAGCCAAATGTTTTCATCAAATCATACAATTGTGCAAAACATTTAATTTATTCATGATAATGAATTGTTGCACCAAATTATTTCTCTTTTCCTACTGTCAAGGTCAGTCAGACCTAAATGATGACATTTGATTTGATTTGATGATATGGTTGGCTATGTTAAATCTCATAAATAGATACTGCATCTAGCATTCTCTCTTACTTCCACTCAAATTAAATTCCAATAATAATAATAAATATTCCATTAAAGTATTCCATTAAATAAATATTTTCTACTTACTTACCTGTTATTCGCTGTTCTTTGTTTAGATCTATTTGCAACCACTGATACTCATCATTAGTAAAAGCTGCCCAAGAGTGCCCAGGCCTTTTCAACCTAGCTCTTTCTGGCTTCCAAGTGCTTGGTTGACCCAGCTGTTCAGGCCATTCTAAAAATGAGGATGCATTAATTTGTGAATCAGCAATTACTCCAGATTCCATTCCAAGTGTCCCATAACAACCTAAACACAAACAGAAACACAAAGAGCAATCAGTAGATTAAAGGAATTTGGAAACTGCATTGTGTCTATACCTGAATATTCAACATAGAACAAGAGACATATGCAGTGCATTTAGAAAGTATTGAGAAAGTATTCACTTTTTTTAATTTTGTTATGCTGCAGCCTGATTCTACAATGTTGAAATTCATTTTTTTCTCATTAATCTACACATACTATCCCATTATGACAAAGTGAAAACATAATTTTAGAAATGTCTGTAAATTTATTAAAAAGAAAAAAAATGAAATATCACATTGGCATAGTATTCAGAATCTTTGCAACATGTGAAATTTTGCTCTGGTACCTCCTATTTTTCTTGATCGTTCTGACATGTTTCTACACCTTGATTGGAGTCCACCTGTGGTGAATTAAATGTATTGGATATGATTTGGATAGGCACGTGCCTCTCTAAGTAAGACCACACCTACAGTACTGCATCCAGTTTTGTTCACCACATAACAAAGAAGATATTGAGACTCTAGAAAAAGTACATAGAAGAGCAACCAGGATGATTAGGGGACTGGAGGCTAAAACATACAATGAACAGTTGCAGGAACTGGGCATGGCTAGTCTAGTAAAGAGAAGGATCAGGGGAGACATGATAGCGGTCCTCCAATATTTGAGGGACTGCCACAGGGAGGAAGGGGTCAAGCTATTTTCTAAAGTTCCTGTAGGACAGACAAGGAATAATGGATGGAAAGTGAACAAGGAGAGATTTAACCTGGAAATAAGGAGAAACTTTCTGACAGTGAGAACAATCAACCAATGGAACAGCTTGCCCTCGGAAGTTGTGTGAGCGCCATCACTTGAGACTTTCAAGAAGAGATTGGACTACCATTTGTCAGAAATGGTGTAGGGTCTCCCACTTGGGCGGGGGGTTGGACTAGATAACCTGCAAGGTCCCTTCCAACTCTGATTATCTGTTATCTATAGAAGGTCTAAAAACTGACAATGTATACAGTATCAGAGCAAAAGCCATGAGGTCAAAGGAACTGTCGCAGAGCTTAGAGATAAGATTATTGCAACCCACAGATCTGGGAAAGGCTATAATAAAATTTCTTCTACACTGAAGGCTTCTAAGAGCACAATGGCCTCTATAATTCACAAATGGAAGAAGCTTGGGACAACCAGGACTCTTCCAAGAGCTGGTCACCTGGTCAAACTGAGCAATTATGGAAGAAGGACCTTAGTAAGAGAAGTGACCAAGAACTTGATGACCACTCTGATTGAGCTCCAGAGATCCTGTGTGGAGATGGAACAGAGCTTCACTGCAGCCTTTCACCAATCTGAGCTTCATGGCAGAGTGGCTAGCTAGAAGCCTCTTCTCAATGCAAAACACAAGAAAGCCTGCTTGGAGTTTGCAAAACAAAAACATTAAACACCTGAAGGATTATCAGACTGTAAGGGACAGATTCTCTGGTCTAATGCAATAAAGATTGAACTGTTTGGCCTCAATTATAAATGTTATGTCTAGAGGAAACCAGGCATCACCTATCTAATGCCATCCCAACAATGAAGCATGATGGTGTCAGCATCTCGCTGTGGGGGTGTTTTTTAACAGCAGTGATTGGAAGACTGATCAGGGTTGAGGGAAAGCTGAACGGAGCAAAGTACAAGATATCCTCAATGAAAACCTGTTCCACAGTGCTTAGGATCTCAGACTGGGCCAAAAGTTCACTTTCTAATATGACAATGATCCTAAGCACCCAGTCAAGAAAATACAGGAGGGGATTAGGGACAATTCTGTAAAGTCCTAGAATGGTCCATCCAGAGCCCTGACTTGAACCCTATTGATCAGGAGGGACCAGAAAATGGCTGTCCACTGACAGTTGCAATCCAACCTGACAGAACTTGAGAGGATTTGCAGGGAAGAATGATAGAAAATCCTCCAATCCAGGTGTGTAAAGCTTGTCGTGTCATACCCAAAAAGTCTGTAATTGCTGCCAAAGATGCTTCAACAAAGTACTGGGTGAAGGGTCTGAATACTCACAGTATACCAATGTAAAATTTCAGTTTTTGCTTTTTAATATATTTACAGACATTTTTGAAACTATATTTTTACTTTGTCATTATGGCTTACTAAGTGTAGATTAATGAGAAAAAATGAATTTCAACAGCTATAGAATCCAGCTGCAGCATAACAAAATTGACAAAAATGAAGGGACCTGAATACTTTCTAAATGCATAGAACATATGTAAATATGTATATGCATAGTACAAATACATTAATAGGTAATTATGTGTTTTCATAGAAAATGTATCTATTGGGTTGCACATTTTATAATTTACATTAAGGAGAAGAGGATTGATTCTATGTCATTTTTGTTAATAACAAATATTAAAAACAAAAGTTAATAATTTCATGTAATCACAAGGCAATGTGTTTAGGGAATCAGTAATTCCTTCAATAACAGGAGACAATCTCCTTTTGCTCCATGTTTGAAATGACAATGAAAGGGGGAAGAAAAACAAAATGAATGAGAAATACAGGGCTGAATAATGATCTCATTAAACACCAAGAAGAATGAAGGCTTACCACTGGTTTTAAAAGTGAAGAGACCTGAAGACAGAGGACCCCTGTGTAAAAAAAACGAATCACAAATCTGTATTTTACTATCAACATATTTAAAAAAATTCTTGATTTTTGTCAAGGAAAAATATTTGAGGAGTATTCAAAGATACACCATTTTTGCAATATACCATTTTGCATGATTGTTTAGCAGATTATTAGACTATTTTTAAATAAGATCCACACCATAAGTCTTCACATTCAAAATAATACAAGGAAAAGCAGACTTCTAGATAGATCTGCCACTTTAAAAAATGTGGATACTCAGATTAGCCCACTTCCCATTAAGACCAACACTTTAGCAAGCTTCTCAGTGAAAAACTATTTTACTTGTGTACTTTCTTGAAGTCAAAACACTGGACAATATTTATAACATGTGAAAGCTAAAAAAAATGTACATTCATTGCAATCCATAATGCAAAATATTTATAATAGACCCTTCATTTCTCTGAAACATACTAAACTTCTTCCTATTTTATTTCTATTTCTTAAAAATACTGTACTCCTTAAAAAGGATGTTATGCTTCATATTTTAAGAATTAAAAATAATTGCTAGTCAACATTCTAGTCAACAACTAGCCATACTCTATTAATCAATGGCATCAATTTCATGAAAAACATATTCTGATACTGTCAAAACATGTTTTAAAACTTTTAACAAGGCCTTTTATTCTGTACTTAATAATAATTCGTTAAAATATTTAAAATACTCATCTGGGTTTAATGTTTCAGAATTTAAATTTATATGCACGTCAAATTCTAACAATACTGTAATGCAATTATTTTTAAGAAAACATATACTTACACTTTTGATGTAACATTGTTAGCCAGAAAGCTTTCATAATATGGAATACCTTTGCTGATTACAACATTAATTTGACCTCCAAGGATGTTGGATACCACTCCTGCATGTACACCAGCCATGCAAAGGGAAGATGACTTGGGAAGAAGATTGATTTGAAATCATGCATTAATTCACAATATTTCAACTATTGTTGGTAAAATATTAACATTCAGTCAGTGTTGAGTCTTAGTTGGAAGTGTGAAATTGATAATTTCTGGCAAACTAGTTTATTCTGATTGCTATAATATGCACTGATATTTTATGTGATTTGTATTTTGATTTTAAATATTCTTAGCCATCCAGAGCCACTATGGTAAAATGGATGATTATATAAATTGACTAAATAATCTAAAAATCACAATGAACGTTACTTACATCTCTATAGCCATGAGGAATAGTCCCATAAATTTCAGCAAAAGGAAGCACACACCCAGCTGGACAATATTTGCTAGGAGGAAAAAGACAGGTATTTTTATAATGTGTAACCAGTATATTCTGTGCTGAAATTCTCAACCATCAATAAACTTGATTAAGCAAGTATTATTATTCAAACAAGCAAGTCTTATTATTCAAACAAATCAAGTCTGGAGATTCAAGAGGAAGGCATATATTCCTGAAAAAAGTACTGTTCAAAAATAAACTATAGTGCCATGACTTTGCAAATAATTGGTCTGAAAATATTTTGAACACAACATTGGGAATTAAGTCTTATTATTTAATGATATATGAATGACAAGACAAATAAATGATATGTACTGTAAAACAAATAAATCAATTAGTAAAAGTTAAGTATTTCTGGGAAAATTATGATTGATTGATTATTGCAAACAGTTTATAAACCAGCATCTGAAAACCACTATGTATTTATTGTTATGACTTAAGAGCTACAGTATGTTATATTACACTAAGAATGGTAATATAAAACAGTGGTGGGATTCAACTTTTTTTTACCACCATTTCTGTGGGCATGGCTTGGTGGGTGCGCTTTGCATGTGCATAGAGGGTTTGATACTGACTTTCTCCTGCAATCCTGCACTCTCCCTGTGTGTTCAACAGCTGACGCACAGCAATCAGCTGTGCTGCGCAAAGCAGCTGAGCTTCAAAAGCAGGAAATAAAGGTCAGTATAGAGCCAGGGCGAGTGGGCAGGCCCAGCAGCTGATTGTTGGAGCGAACCGGTTCGCTCACAGATGATCCTCGGAGCTCCTAGTTTGACTGAACTGGGCCGAACCAGTACAATACCATTCCTGGTATGAACCCCAGTTTCTACTTTAAAGTGGCTTAGAACAGTTAATATGTTAAAAGTGCAATCCTCTTTAAGTTTATTCTGAAGTAAATCAACAGTTAGTTTACTTTCAGGTCAGTAGATAGAGGACTGAAGTCAAAATCTTCGTTTAGAATTTTAGAGTTTAACTAAATTTTTGATTTTTTTAAAAAATCATAATGAACCATATTAATAATAAATCTTGATCTAACCATAACAAACTGAAATACTTAAGTACTACTTCTGAAGCAGATATTTAGTAGTGGAAAAGAGTATGGAACAATTCATGCTAAATATATCAATAAAACGTACACAAAAATGTCCCAGTGCATTGAATAAAATTATTTTCACTCAACTATATGTCATAGAACTGTAGTCAAAAGTCTATTCACACATGCGTATAACTGTTTTTTCTCCTTATGAAATATTTTGTTCAAACAAGAGAAAAAGTGGCTACTTCACAAGTGATCTGATTTATTGTCAGAATATTTTTTTAAAATTACCTGAATTCTGGCTCTGAAAAGTGACTTGCAGTATCTAAACATGTTATTAAATCTAGGAAAAAATATAGCAAAAGACAAATTATGAAAGAAAAAAATATTTTAAACAGTGAAATGGGTCAAAAATCTACATTGAAAACTAGTGAATCATTAATCATTTTAATGCATCATACTTATTTTGATTTCCACTGAATAAATTATAATCTCAGGGAACTATTGCCATTCTTTCCTAGCTATAATGTGCTACATGCCATTATATTAGACATATTGTTTCTATCAGCTGAAATCACTCTTTGATGATTAATTCCAAAACAGATCTAAGTAGAACCAAGATATTAACAAAAAAAAGCCAAAAAGAGGAACAGCAGATATAATATATAGGATAAGCTGAGTTTCTGTATATCTTGCCCAAATATCACCCAAAGTAAGGAAATGCTAGTTGATATGGCAGTTGAGAAGAATTTGTAATGATTACCAGCACACTCATGCAATAGAACAGGGGTGTCAAATTCAATTTCATCAGGGTTGTGTTTGACCTCAGAGGGCCAGTGTGGGCGTGGTAGGAGTGGCCAGGTTGATGTCACTTATGTCGGAGGCACATGTAGTGGCAAGTGCTAAGGCAGGACTTCCCACTCACTATAATTTTTTTCCTTCCTTCCTTCCTTCCTTCCTTCCTTCCTTCCTTCCTTCCTTCCTTCCTTCCTTCCTCCCTTCCTTCCTTCCTTCCTTCCTTCCTTCCTTCCTTCCTTCCCCTCTTTCCCTTTCCTCTTCATTCTCCTTTCTTCTTTCTTCCCCTCTTTCCTTATTTTTTCTTCATTGCTCTCTTCCCATCTTTCCTTCTTTTCTTTCTTTTTTTTTTTTGGTCTTTCCTCTTTCCCTTTCTCCTTTCCTGTCCTTCCTTGCATGTTCAAATGCAAAAGGGGAAACATTTCTCCTTTTGTTTTTGGTTTGTTTTGCTAGTCCTCTGCCAGAGAAATCTGGGTCCAGAGGGCTGCATGCAGTCCCCGGGCAGTTTTTGGCCTCTGCCGGCAAAAACGGAACCCACACAGCCCTCCCGGGCTCCGTTTTCACTGGCAGAGATACCGTAAGCTGGTCCTTTGCTGTTTCCAGGGCAACCTCATGGGCCAGATCTAAGCACCCCACAAGGAGGATCTGACCCCTGGCTTAGAGCTTGATATTCCTGCAATAGAAACTCCAAATAATTATTCTTATCCATGAAATCCTTTGTGATTAGGTTTCATGTCAGTACAAATAACTAACTCAGACCTTATGTCATGATGCCATGAAGCATCTTTATTAATTTTGGTCGCTGTGGTTCTCCAGTGACTTGAAGTGAACTTCAGCCATGTGGTTGTTAATTTGAAGCTCTAGATATGAAAACTAAAGGAAATTATTAACCAATAAATCAATGAGAAAATACTTAGAGCTGTGCTATTATTGGAGTAATCCAAAAAAAGTTAACTGAATTTCAAATGATTTGCAGATTAGTTTAGACTTCAAGCAATAATGATCTGTCTGCAACTAGAGAAGTGGGAAAAATAGAGAAAGCTGACTGAAAAGTAGAAAAATATGCTATTGCCACAGATTATTCCTAAAGAATGCTATCCTCAATCCTAATCTTCAAAAAATGTGTTTCTGATCCCCGCTATAATAAAAACGCTTAGCATCAAGGCAGAAACTCTATGACTATTTGGCCAGGAATGTGCATTGTTACTACAAAACAGAACAATTTATTTTAAACACTTTGAATTAATGTATTCTAGTTATATTTTTGTGTATTTTAAGCTTAGTATCTTTAGATCATCCTGTCTAGATGTGGTTTTATAAATGTCTTTGCTTAATTCTTTATACATTATTTATCAGAAACTTTGTAACAAGAAAATACCTATTATTTTAAGGTTATATAATTATTAAACAGAAATAGATGTGTAGTTTGCTAAAATATTACTAAATTAGATACCATACCTGGTTTATCAGTTGTTGAATATGAAGCAAGAAACCCATGTCCATAAAAATGAACATCACTCATGAACTGTACTGTAATTTCATTACTCTTTGATTCATTTAATTTGTCCACCTGAAGGCCCAAACCACAGTATTTCCCTAGATATAATAGAGAGATTCAACACATATGTAAATGTAGTATTAAATGCCTCACTATTTAGTAGACCTATATGTTTAATCTACACTAAATATAACAGCTGCACAAGTTTAACAATAATGAAATACAAAATGAACAAGAAGTTTTCCCTTTTCTCGCAAGGCAGGTTTTTGAGAATCTGTCAGAAATTCAGAGGTACCCAAGACATAGAGAAGTATAGTTTTTTTCAACATTTCCAAGCCTGCTGAGTTTTTATTTAGCATCAAACCACTTATGACTTAAACATTTTATCAAATATATTGTTTAGTCTTTCCAAGGACTGATTTCCTAAGCTGAAAACCTTTTCCAAGCTAGGGAGAGAAATAGAGTGATTTTCCTAAATGTGTGTGTGTGTGTGTTGTATTTGTATTATTAATTATTAATTTTAATATGTGTTCTATGAGTTTATTCATAAGAACTTGTCATAATGAAACTTCCTATAAAAGTTATCTCCAAGAATCCATTTTACTTTTAATTCCCCTTACTTAAATCATAATATATGCTAAGATGTACTCCTTTTGCCAAACAGCAAGTTTTTACCAATGAATTTTATTTCAAAACTTCAAGAAACAAGTACTGCTAATTTTACTATGACCTTAAGATTGCTAAATGAGATAAGGAAAGCATGGCTTATGAAATTCATCTATCATCTGATCTGGCTGATTTTCAAGCTTGATCTCTTTTGCTTGGGTTTCTTTCCAAATACCAAATTTAGTCCCATTCTATTCAGTTTTGGCCATTTGTCATACTGCTGGACATGTAGATGGATGGATAAAATCTATGCTCTCTTGTATTATTTCTTTTTAACATTCCATTGAGTTAGGAATTCATTATCAGCAGACTAAGATCTTTTATTTAATCATACTAGAATAAGCTGTACCTAAAGAGAACAAAAGTAGAGAATTATTTGGGTCAATGAACTGTACTTGTACATCAGGATTGAAAGATCTTTGCCATCTAAAGAACTCAAGTTTTGCCTTTTGTTTTAGAGAAAATCACTTCTCATATAACACTGAAGAATCATAAACTTGTGTGTGTGTGTGTGTGTGTGTGTGTGTGTGTGTGTATGAGATACTTTACACCAAGTACTGAATAAAAATATTGCTTTTCTCAATACATATGTCTTTTTAAATGCTTTTTATTGAACTAAGAAATCAATATAACTATTAAAAGTGCAGAATATATAATCTATAATCTGTCATTTTTAAAACAAATATAAATATGTTAAAATGTATTTGTTCAAGGCTACTTAGGAAAAAGGACACTGGAGTGAAGAAATATTACAATAAACTTATTTCTTTGTCCAGGACTTTTCAAAACTTCTTCAACTTTGTGTTATTACAAAATCAGGTAACATTTTGCTTTGCTTGTAGTCAAATTATTCACATAAATTGGGCACAGAAAAAGGAAAAAAAATTCTACTCTTAAGTATATATGTAAACATTGTATCTTAATACTAGAGAGAAAATATTTTCTTACCTATTTCTGTTCTTGTCGGTCCAATTCCATTATAAATCCTCACATAATTAAAATGACAAGAATCTGAATCATCAATATCAAAATCCCCAAATTTGAGCTGAACTCTCTGTTCAGGCTTTACTCGAATTTCCCATTCACACACTGTGCTATTGGGATAGGCATGTGGATAATTAATTGATGTAAATGTTCCACTTTCAGGACCTAAGACAGTATATCCACATCCATCACCTGCAAAACAACAATTCATCTGTAAAGCTGCTTTTTCACACCCAGAAAAATGTGTACCTACTCTTCAAAGGGAGATTACAAATTAAATATGTTGTATGTTGGTGTTTCATAATTATGGATTTAGTTATGTAACCTTTTGATCTAGCTATACATCCTAAATCTAATCTTGATTTTTTTAATTAATGTGAAATCTGCATCCTACAATGAAAAAGCACTTCTGACAGATTTTATATATGCACATAATTAAAGTAAAATCAATATTATAGTCAGGGGTGGGACTCAAAATTTTTAACAACTGGTTCTGTGGGCGTGGCTTAGTTGGTGGGTGTGGCTTGATGGTCATGTGACTGGGTGGGCTTGGCCAACTTGATTATCACTCACATCGAGCAGTGCTTCTCCTCACCTGTCCTTTCATGACTGTGGGGATGCTGCAATGGTTGTAAGTGTGAAAAACAGTCATGTCACTTTTTCAGTGCCATTGTAACTTTGAATGGTTACTAAATGAACTGTTGTAAGTCAAGGATTACCTGTACAAAAATACAAAAAGCTTCTTTGCTTGCAAAAAGCTGCCCTAAATACCAATCATTAGATTAAAAATACCTGCAAGCCAGAGTTACCTTGAAGAATTAAAATAGTTAAAATGCAATGATAACTATCAGCAGCCAACTCTTGCTCATAAAGTGAAATCCTTTAGCAGAGAGGTAATTTAAGCTTTCCAGAAAGAACACACCCAGGAGAAGCAATCCTTAGATCCATTTGCACCACTTAAAGATACCAGTTGGTCTCACCCACCTCACAAGATATCCTAAGGAAATCATCTAGATTTAAGGAAAGGTCACATGCTCCCCAGAAAGGCAGTAAAAAAAATCAGTGCCAAGCTTGCATCCTGCCTCTTGGAAGTACACCCCAAAAGGACAGTGCCAGATACCACTAAAGCAGTGAAGGAAGATCCTCTCCCTAGATTAAAAAAACCATGAGGCAGGAAAAATTCAAACACAATAGAAATAATTAAATCACAACAGTAGCTGTTGCTTGTTAAACCAATTATCAGAACAAATAGATACAGGAACTAGCCAGATTTCTCAACCCAGTTTCTTTTCGGGAACCTTTTTCCTTCCAAACAAAGCTGAATAGGGAAAATTATTCCATCAATAAAACACAGGATTAAATATCACCAAGGACAGAATTAAACTTCACCAAAAACCAGTTTTAGACCAAAACTCAGAAAGGCTAAACTCACATTTGAATCTTTCTAGCTAGCCAAGAAGCCTTGCTGAATGTCACTCATCTTGGTTCCTTATCCTTAAAAGCTTCCTTCCGGAAGCTCTGCTTCATTATTCAATTATTTCTTCAAAGAGCTAACTCCAACAGGGGAGTATTAAGAAAGTCAAGCTGTCAGGTTTCTAAATGAAATGGCTACACATGTCAATTTCGGGCTCGGGACACAAGCAAAGTGCCAGCAAAGGAGAGGAAAAAAAAAACCTCCAGAAAAGCTCCAGAGACAGAAAGTCTATCTTCCCAAGAATGTAATAAGGGTTAATGGGGAAAAAACCTCCAGAAAAGCTCTGGAGACAGAAAGTCTATCTTTCAAGAATGTAATAAGGGTTAATGGAGGGGCAGTTTTTGTAAGCAACAACATCAGAATGTAAGGAATGCCTTCCTTATAGGATTGGGCCTCTAAAGTGGAACAAAACAAAAGGACATTTCTTCTAACAACCGAACTGCTTAGGAAGTTAATAACCCGTTCTAGCAAATAGATGAACCGGTAGAATCCCACCCCTGGTTATAGTACTATTGATACAGCCCATAGAAGACGGCTTCTGAAATGCTCTTTAGAAAAAAAAATCTGAATTCCTTAGAGTCTAAAAGTTAAAGACACCAACCACTTTTAAGTGGGCCTTGAACAAACAGTGCTTTAGAATGGTTTCAGCTATATCTGTTATGATAATTGATAGTGAATGATTATGTGCTTAAGGTAATAATATATCTGGGGGGGGAAAGATTGAGAAAGGGGAAACTGTAATGTCTAAAATTTCCCTTTACTATCTTAGAATTCTTTTTTATCTGAACTGTATATTTGTTGAATAAAAAATAACAGTCGGGAATATGGCTCCATATTCATGAACAGCTCTTCTTGACCTCCTGTTATAATTCAATTCCTTATTACACAATGTACAGCTCAGTAAATAATATGAACAAGTAATTATGGCAAAGATACATAGCACTGGGACTGATGTGAATAAACAGGTTGTGCCTCTGCCACCGAGAAGAATCATATGTCGGTTTCATGACAGGGGAATTTGAAACTCTCATTCCCTTAGAATGCATAAAGTACCAGTCAAACATAACATTGATTTTACTTCCATCAAAAAACTATTAAAATTTTTAATTAATTTTCTAAAAGGGGGGCTGTTAATATTGTTTTATTAAGTCTGATATAGCAATTAACTCTTTGCATAAAGAATTTCACTATTAATGCAAAACAGATGAGGGAACAACTCAGACATCCCTCATTCACTAGCATGGACTTTAAAACATTATTTGCAAATGTGTTTGAATAAAAAGTACATACCGTATAATCCTTCCTTATATTCAGGTAAGCCATTTGAAATCTACATAATGTCTGACAGCATAAATCAATTATGGCCTGTCCTGTTTTGTTCAGTAATTTCCACCATCTTCAGTACAAATAGCATTGAGGGATAACAGGAGTTACAATTCAGAAATTGCTACATTTTGTTTCCACCCTTATTTTATATGATACCCTGCATATTACATACTAGTGAAGGGTTAGAACTGACAGAAATATTAAATATTCAACAGAACAATGTATTTGTCCGTGAAACTAATCAAGATCCAAAAGAGGGGATAAGAAAAAGAAGAACCAGAAGTCAGAAGGTGATATTATTTGGCTGCTGTATTATTGCCCTAGCACATTCACTGTGTTGTTATTTGCCAGCTTTTGCAAATACCTTGGGGAAGATTATGCTCTCTCTATACACACATACATACACAAAGACAGATGCAATAAAAGAATGGTAGTTAATGTTTTGAATACTAAGTACCCCAGAATCTGCATGTACTTCCTTATTAAAACATATTTTATCTCAGAAGTAAAAAAGATAGTTTTGTTTTTGAAACTTAGAAAGCCTAAGCCATCTTACTAAATTAATCACTAGTTTATTTAAGCACTAATATATTTTGGAAGGAACTAATATACAGTATTTGTATTTTTATATTTGAACATATAAAAAAGAATGGCAGTTAAATAGGTTTATACTCAGCAAGATTTGTGATTAATTTCATTAATTTGTTTAATTAGTATTTTTATTAGGTCCAGAGACTAAGTTATCTAATAAGTTTTGTATTCACAAGAAAAACTCTTCTTTAAACCCAGAACATGCATCCAAATTCCATATTTTGTAAGTATATCTAACTGTCTAACTATACCTGGTGTTCTCATATTTTCTGGGCACTTCATTTGTGTTAGAATAATAATGATAGATAGATGGATGGATGGATGGGTAGGTAGGTAAGGTAGGTAGGCAGACAGACGGACAGACAGACCTGTAGTCTCTTAATATTAAGCTAAAATTAGTTAAGAAAAAACCCCATAAATTGTAAGTAAAAATCTTAAACAAGATATTCAGTCTATTGTGCAATATATTAGCAGTATAGAAATAACATGTACTATAAAATCTAATAATCCAACATATGTAGGTCCAGGTTGAACTGTGCATCTGAACTTTGCTTGCAGGTGTTTCGTTACCCAACTAGGAACATAATCAGTGAGACTAAATGTGGAGCTTGCTCCCTGTTTTTATATATATTTAGTAGCTTCTAATAATATAAAACATTAGCATCCTACAAATTCATCAAAGATTTATAGACCAAATATAGAAATGCTAATCATTTATACCATAATCATGTCTGGGCACATTCAAAGCTTCTGTGTAAAATCTGGCTATATTGTCTGTAATAAGGCATTTCTTATTTGCTGGGATAAAATTAGAAAAGATACTGAGAGACAACTGGGACATAGAACAAAAAAGAAAAACAAGTCTTCTTCCCGTATCATTATACAACAGTATAGTAGATTAGGGAGAATGGATCCCATTTAACCATAACCACAAGACCAAGTTTCACTATAGTTGTTTCCATATAAAAGGGCTGAAGGCAAGCTATTGTATAGTAGCTGATTCTGAAGGTAAACTTTGCTGAAATGGAGGGATCTGTAATCAATTAAATTAGCTGCTTTCCACAAAGGTAACTAAACCATGATAGGCTATATTTTGGCATCAAGTCTCTGTCAGGTATTTACAGTTGTGCTCCTAAGTTTACATACCCTGGCAGAATTTATGATTTCCTGGCCATTTTTCAGAGAATATGAATGATAACACAAAAACTTTTCTTTCACTCATGGTTCGTGGTTGGCTGAAGCCATTTATTATCAGTCAACTGTGTTTACTCTTTTTAAATCTTTTTAAACTACCCAAATGACCCTAATCAAAAGTTTACATACCCGGGTGATTTTGGCCTGATAACATGCACACAGAGCTTTGAATGGTATTAAAGGTAATCATTGTCACCTACGATCTGTTTGCTTGTAATTAGTGTGAGTGTACAAAAAGGTCAATGAGTTCCTGGACTCCTGACAGACCCTTGCATCTTTCATCCAGTGCTGCACTGATTTTTCTGGCTTCTGAGTCATGGGGAAAGCAAAAGAATTGTCAAAGGATCTGTGGGAAAAGGCAGTTGAACTGTATAAAAAGATATCCAAGGGATTGAGAATGCCAATCAGCAGTGTTCAAACACTAATCAAGAAGTGGAAAATGAGGGGTTCTGTTGAAACCAAACTATGGTCAGGTAGACTAACTAAAATTTCAGCCACAACTGCCAGGGAAATTGTTCAGGATGCAAAGAAAAACCCACAAATAACTTCAGATGAAATGCAGGACTTTCTGAAAACATGTGGTGTGACTGTTTCAAGATGCACAATGAGGCGGCACTGGAAGAAAGATAGGCTGCATGGTCGAGTCACCGGAAGAAAGCCATTACTATGCAAATGCCACAAAGCATCCCGCTTACAACATGCCAAACAGCACAGAGACAAGCCTCAAACCTTCTAGTACAAAGTCATTTGGAGTGAGGAGACCAAAATTGAGCCTTTTGGCCACAACCATAAATGCTACATTTGGAGAGAAGTCAACAAGGCCTATGATGAACAGCATACCATTCCTACTGTGAAACACGGAGGTTGATCACTGATGTTTTGGGGATGTGTGAGCTACAAAGGCACAGGAAATTTGGTCAGAATCGATGACAAGATGAATGCAGTATGTTATCAAAAGATACTGGAGGAAAATTTGCATTCATCAGCCTGGAATCTGCGCATGGGACATACTTGCACATTCCAACATGACAATCATCCTAAACACAAGGCCAAGGCAACTTGTCATGGACTCATTGTGCATCTTGAAACAGTCACACAACATGTTTTCAGAAAGTCCTGCAGAATAAAGTGAAGGTTCTGGAGTGGCCATCTCAGTCTCCTGATCTCAATATCATTGAGCCACTCTGGGGAGATCTCAAACATGCAGTTCATGCAAGACAGCCCAAGAATTTACAGGAACTGGAGGCTTTTTGCCTGGAAGAATGGGCAGTTTTACCATCTGAGAAGATAAAGAGCCTCATGCACAAATACCACAAAAGACTTCAAGCTGTCATTGATGTTAAAGGGGACAATACACCATATTAAAAACTGGAGTATGTAAACTTTTGATCAGGGTCATTTGGGTAGTTTCTGTTGTCATTATGATTTTAAAAGAGTACACAGAGTTGATTGATAATAAATGGTTTCAGCAAACCATTAACCATGAATGAAAGAAAAGGTTTTGTGTTATCATTCATATTCTCTGAAAAATGGCCAATAAATCATAAATTCTGCCACGGTATGTAAACTTATGAGCACAATTGTAACATCATCCTTTGATAATTCTCGTAGTTTGACTAAAGAAATGTAAGAAATCAAGGCAGATAGTTGGATCTACACTGAGCTAATTTTCAGATCATTGTGGAAAATCTGAATTTATGCTTATTGATCCCTACAATAATGCAAGGCAAAATAGACTACTCATATTAACAATTGTCATTCTATAGTAGGCTTTACATGGTAAATAGATATAATACTGCAGTAGATGTAATAAAACAGAACATTGAATTTAGAATCTATCACATACTTTATCATCAAAAACTAAACAGATGAACAAAACATTTTTTGTGGAAAAAAATCCAGCAATATAAACACCTTTGTATATATGCAATGGCTGTACTCTGAAATGGATCCAGGTCCAAATGGCACAATATGTGAATTTCTTTAACCTGTCTTAAGATAGAACTGCAGTTTCTAAATATCCCTGATCCTGATTTCAAACCCTTTGTAGTTTCTTCTGATAAGTTTGGAAGTTTAGTATGCCGGCAGTGCCATATGTCAAAGTGCAAAAAAGAAGTTTAAAAACATTTGGCACATACCTAAGAAAACAACTTCACAGGGAAGGAAAAGAAGATATCTTACATTCAGAGGTCAAACTGCATTCCTCAAATCAAAGTAACCTAAGTTACTTGCCCTAATTGCAGTCTGTGAAATGAATGATAAATCTAGGGGTACTGGTGAGGTGAAGAGAAGGAGAGATGCATATGTTTTCTGGCATCTCATTTTGAAAGAATATGAGAGCAGCCTTTTTTTCAACTTTAAAATCCACACTCTTCTTCCAAATGATCCTCCTCTTTTGTTTTTTCAACTCTTGTTTCTCTTTAATTCCATTCCATCATTTCACATACAATAATCCTTTCCTTTCAAGTTTTTTATTTTACATTGATTAATCCTATACTGTTTAAATACAAAGGATTTGTTTTACAATGCAAACATTTTTTTTCTGTCTTCCTGAGCAGTATATCCGCTTCTGCCCTTATTTGGACTCACTGAGAGATATATTAGTATGTTAGGTAGTGCTGAAGTATTACAAAAATTATTGCTAGGGAGCGAGATTCATTCATTTGAACAATGCTACTGTAGAAGTAGGCTCCTCATACAGATACTGTTTCCAAAATATTGTAAATTTGAAAACCTCATCGTTTCTAAAACAGTAAAGTGTTTCAACTAAATTTTATGATTATTTATTTGCTTACCATATTAGTAAAACTTCTGTGGTCAAAGACTTATAGACTCAACAGAGTGACCCTAAGTAGTTTACAAAGTTCAGCAACAGAAATAAAAAATAAGCATATTAAACAATATAGTTCCAAATAATCCATTTCCAAATGCACACACCTTTTCTTCATCATGTAGAATAAATGTTCTCATTATTCCTAAACATCAATTGGATTGCACTTTGCAAAATACACACACACTTATTAGCTGGCATCATGCCACCATCATTGGATCTTGAATGTATCCCATTCTACCCTTCTTTCCCAGATCTAGGGAAAACTTTTGAACTGAACTGGGCTACACTACTAGTCTTCAAAACACTAGGTCTTTGCTGCAACAAATTAATAGGAGATGTTCTGGAGATGACAGCATGTTTTTTCCAACACTAGATTTACTTATTTATTTTGATCGATCCGTGGCACACTCAATTCTTCGTTTTTAAAAAAGGGGGAAAAAGCACTTATTTCAGGCGCCCGTTCAGCTTAACCAACGAAGATGCAACGAACGCTTCCCGAGATGAGATTTTATTATTATTATTTTTTTGGCGAAAAGTTGCGAAAACTCCCTGGGCTTCGAAGGCACAGAGAGAAACGGTATCCCAGTCTACAAAACCCTCGTTGCGTTTTACTACAGATTGCACTGTCGATTAAAAGCAAGCTGCAGGAACTCAGAAACGGGAGTTCCACTGTGGTCGGGTGAAAAGAGCTATTCTACATTTCTTTACTATTCCAAACGGTGAGGGCGTTGAAAGTTTGCACAACTTCAGGAGGGGATGAAGAAGAAGCCCGCTGCAGATGTACAGAACAGGGTTTTATGGGAAGAGCATCTGTGGATTAGGCTGCCCCACCTTTTCCCCTCCCTTTCCCCCTTTCCCCACGTATTAATGGCATCCGAGGCGAAGGGAGAGGGCGATGCCCCTCCTGGGTGCGCTCCGGCCGAGCGTCAAGGCACAATGGCGGGAAGGCCACCGGGTCTCCACCTACCTTTCTGAGCAACCGCGTCCCGTCGGAGCAGCAGGAGCAACAGCAGGGAGAACGCCGCAGGCCGGGTCCCCGGGGGGACGAGGAGGAGGAGGCGTTCGCGGCCCCTCACCATTTCCCGCCTCTCCTGCGCAGCAGCCGGTTGTCCGAATGCATCCCGAGCCGAACGACTGCGCGTCTCCGGCGACCGCTGGTGATCCGGCCACCGCCCCCTCCCCTTCCTTTCCTTTCCCCCCACCCACCGCTGGATCCCGCCGCCCCCGGTAGCCTCAACCACTTCCGGGTCTGTCGGGCTGTCCGCTGCCAGCGGCGGCCACCCCTTCCGCGCCCCCTGCGTAAGAGGGTCTCTCCGGGGCTGGCCTTCCCGCCGGCCTGGCTGAGTCGCGGCTGCCGCTGTAGGCAAGGTGGGGGGGGGGTTTGAATGCAGGGCAAAGGCAGCTCCGGGCGGAGAAGACGACAACCTCGCAACCACGCGCTTTTGGTGGTGGTGGGGTGTGTGTGTGTTTGTCAGTCATTTTAACAGCCAGATGTTGTCGTGGGGACGGACTCGGGCCTTTCTAAACGGCTCAAATTGGCGAATCGAACTGTATTCATAACTATGTTTATACTTACACCTGTTATCTTATGATCGCTTGACAAAATAAAATAAATAAAAATAAATAAATAAACGTCTAGTACAAGTAGTCCTCGACTTACAACAGCTCATTTAGTGACCATTCAATGTTACAACAGCACAGGAAATAGCAATAGCACTTAGACTTACATACCGCTTCACAGTGTCTTACAGTCCCTCTCTAAGCAGTTTACAGACTTAGCATATTGGCACCAACAATCTGGACCCTCAGTGACTTATGACCATTTTTCACACTACTGACCATTGCAGCATTCCAGTGGTCATGTGATTTACATTCAGATGCTTGACAACCGACTCATTTACGACAGCTGCAGTGCTGGGGAGTCATTTTGCGACCTTCTGACAAGCAAAGTCAATGGAGAAACCAGGTTCAGTTAACAACCATGTTACTAATTTTAACAACTGCAGTGATTCACTTAACAAATGTGGCAAGAAAAGTCGTAACAGGCAAGCCCCTAGTATATAAAGTGACAACAAACAATATTTCTTGCTAGCATCTATGATGTCACCTAGTTTGGGTAATGAAATGTGTGCAAGAAAACATGCTCAGAGAGTACCAAGGATCCCTCAATCCTAAACAAAGTAGGAAGGTCAACTGAATTTGCCCTCTAAACAAATGTACCCATTTTCAGGATGATGTATGTAGTCTTCAGATTAGTATTTTATAAATGCAGCAAAAACCAACAAACAACCCTCAAATCAAATTCACAGAAGTCCTGATAGTTTCCTCAGAAAGATCTGATGAAACAAGCATTTGTTGGAAGAACAAATTAAGGAGTGCTTGCAAGTCTGGTAACCTGTGTGGTTTTTTTGGCAGAATAAAGAACAAACAACTAAACTATCTCAATCAGAAAAAAATATTTATTTTATTTAAGATGCATTCCTGTTCAGTCTAAAATTTACTGTTTCCCATCTTCCTCATTCAAAACTTTCTAAAACCATTGCTGCCTGTTGCTCCAGGTATTTAGAAGGAAAAATGTTATTTTAACATAATTTAACAATAAAGGATCCTTTTACTTGCAAGCAAGGAGATGTAATAGCACTTTCATATTATTTCTGCTCGTGTGATCTGACATCACTGGGTCAGGGCAGGGGTGGGAGGTGGGGATTGATTTTGTTATATTGTACTATATTAATTTATTTGATTCTTTTTGTTAGTTTTTATTGTTTTAAACCTGGTTTTATATTCTGTAAGCTGCCTTGAGTCTCCATGGGCGAATAGGCGGCAATATAAATTCAATAAATAAATAAATAATTCACTATTGCAAATGGGCTTTCATGATCTATAAAAGGTGTCAAACCCGTGACGACACATCACATGACATACCACAGATTTTTACCCTTCGCTAAAATGGGGGTGGGCATGGCCAGCATATGATGCATCCAGCCCACGGGCCACGAGTTTGACACCCCTGCTGTATAAGTTGTTCCAGAATACAATATATACTGACAGAGCCAATTTAAAGTAGCAGTTAATTTAGTTTAAAATTAAGAAATTATTTTAAAGCACAATTATTAATATAATAATGTAAAACACCTAATACCAGTGATGGCTAACCTTTTCGACACCAAATGCACAAAGCGCGCATGCACCTGCGCATCCCCAAAATGCAACGTGCATGTGTCCCCCGCACATGTGCCTCATCCCTGAACATTTGCATGCATCCCACATGCATGCGCCCATCCCCACACATGCATGCACATCCCCTGCCCATACGCCACACCTCCCACACATGTCCCATCCCCCACACATGCGCCCCTCCCCCACATGCACCTAACAGCTTGTGTGTAATCTGGGAATTCTCCTGGACTCATGACTCCTGAGTGACTTCTGCTCAAGCAAAGGGCAGTGGTGGCCAAGAGGGCCTTTGCGTAACTGTGGGTAGTGCACCAGTTACCCCCTTTTATGGACCAACAATCCCTACTCACGGTCACTTATGGACTAGTCACCTCCCATCTTGACTATGGCATTCTACATGGGGCTGCCCCTGAAAAGCATCTGGAAGCTCCGTGTTGGGGCAAAATACAGCAGTCCACATGGTTTTGTGCAGACCTCAAGTGTGCACATGCATCACCTCCTGTGGGAATGCATTGGTTGCTGATTTGCTTCTGGGTCCCCACTCTTAACACTTTTCCGGAAGGTCCTGAAGATGTTCTGCCAGCAGGCCTGGGGAACTCAGAGCAGGATGGAGCCCATTATATGACGTATGAATGTGTGTTGTCACCGGAGTGGGGCTGTGGGGAGGGGTTATTATTTTATTTTTATTTTTATTTATTTTTATTTCTTTTATATGGTGTTTTTATATTGTACACCATCTTGAATTGTCATGTGTGAGTAGGTGACAATATAAAATGTCTAAATAAAAATAAATATTAGGCAACACAGTAGAGACCTTTAAATTTCTAGGTTCTATTATCTCCAAGGCCTTGAAATAAATACCTATCACTAGAACCATCATTAAAAAGGCACAATAAAGACTGTTTTTCCAGAGTCAACTCAGAAACCTCAGATTACCCAAGGATCTCCTAGTACAGTTCTACAGATGAATTATTGAGTCTGTCATTTGTACCTCAATAACTCTCTGGTTTGGCACAGCAACCAAACAGGACAGGTACAGATTTCAACAGATAGTCAGGACTGCAGAAAAACAATAGCAACCAGCCTGCCTTCCATTGAGGATCTGTATACTGCCTCATGAACCAGAAAGAAGGCTGAGAAAATGTCTACAGACCCTTCATATGCTAGACATAATCTATTTCAACTTCTCCCCTCTGGACGCCACTGTAGAACATTGCATGCCAAAAATAACCAGACATAAGGATAGTTTTCCCCTATGTCATCAATCTGCTGAACACTTAATTCCCAAAGTACTGTCTCATTTCTCATCTTTTCTCCTCATCTTTCCCACTATCTTCTCCTATTGCTTTCTTATGATTTATCAATTGTTGTTTGTAATTTATAATCCTTGATTGCAACTAGGATTATGACCTATTACTTGCTGTTTTATAATGCGAGTTTATGCACTGGAAACAAATTCCTTGTGTGTCCAATCACACTTGGTCAATAAAGAATTCTATTCTATTCTATATAGATTCTGCCTGTACAGAGAGACTGTATCTAAAGATGGTATCTATTTAGTGTCAGGCAAAAATATCAAAAAACATATCACAATTACATTCTCAAGCAAATATGAAACTATTCACTCTAATTACAAATTCAAAGGAAGGCTATTTATATAGTCAATATATTATGGAGTTGCATACAGAAAATCTCTTGGATTTCCCTATACTGCATGCACTCAAAGGGCACTGTTTCACAATATGTCATACTCTCTGCTTTGGAGCACCATAGCCACATTCTGAACAGAGAACTTTCCCCATTTATGAAGGAAACTAGCACACTTGCCATGTTGAGTCCTAATTCTATTGAGGATTGACCAGGTTTTACGGGGTGATTGAATCCATTTGATTCAGCTGTAAAGCAGGGAATGTTATGACACTTGGAGGAGCAATTGAGAACCATTCTCACGCCCAGGCCTGAAGCAAATTGAATTTTTTATCCAGGAAGTTTTCAGCTGCTCTAAGAGGTGGATGTCTGGAGTATTAAGTATGGGAAATAAGAGGCTGAACCAGGGCTTAGTGCAACAAGGTTTATTTACAAGGACTGAACGTGCTTGCTCAGCCTGGAACTGGCTCGCAGCGAACAGCGAAAGGGCTGGACCCAGCAGCCTGCTTTTATAGCAGGCTGCTGGGGAAACCCAGCCAATGAGAAGGGGCAGCCGCCCCTGCAGCGAGGACGGACCTGGGTGGGAACTTCTTCAAGGTCCAGGGACATAACACCCTTCCCCCAGATGCGAACACGCATAGTCCTTGAGGTATACGGGAGGTTTGTGCTGACGTCCAGAGCGGCGCAACTCTGGTGTGCTGTTTGGTGGATCAGAGTCCGTCGGTGACTGTTGGCTCGATGATGAGTCCTGAGTACCACCTCGGTCGGAGCAGGTCCGGGCTAGAAGGGCTGGACGCTGGGAGTGTCCTCACGCCGCCTGGCTCGGATGGGTTGGACGCTAGGTCGCCGCAGTCAGCATTTGGATTCTCTGGTCCGGCTGAAGGTGTTAGCAGGTCATCGGGGTAGATGTTGCTGTGTGGTAGTTGCAGCGGACTCTCACCAGTCTGTGCCCACGAGTCGCGCTGACGAGGGTGCCCTGGCGCCTCCGGCTGGTCCAGATGTCGCCTCCAGACCCGGCCATCTTCCAGCTTAACCCGGTATGATCTGGGTCCTGTGATGGCTACGATTTCTCCCGGGATCCACAATGGGTCGCCAGCGAAGTTTCTCGCGAACACGGGTTCCTGCAAGACAAAATGCCTACTCCCGATGTGGAAGCGAGAGGAGAGTCAGGGCAGTAATGTGGGTGAAGCCTGTCCAATACAGTTCGCAGGCGTCTGCCCATCAGAAGCTCGGCCGGGACTTGTTGGTTACCGTGCAAGGGGTTGAATGCTGGCTTAACAGGAAACAGGATAGTCTGTGGTGCCAGTCATCCTTGTTGAACCTGGCCAGGGCTTCTTTAGTGGTCCTAACGGCTCTCTCTGCCAGCCCGTTACTGGCAGGATGAAAGGGGGCCGTGAAGATGTGACGAATGCCCAGGTTGGCCGTAAACGACTGAATTCGGTTGACGCGACTGGGGACCATTGTCGGAAACAATGGAGTCTGGTAGACCGTGCGTAACTAACAGGCGAGTCAATGCCTTGATGACTGCTTGTGAAGTGGTCGTGATAGTTGTGCCACATCAATCCACTTTGAGTAAGAGTCTACGACCACGAGGAACATTTTGCCATGCAATGGGCCTGCGAGATCGATGTGAATCCTGGACCAGGGTGCGTTGGCACTTTCCCACTTGGTGGGGGTGGCAATTGGGGGATGGACGGGAAACCTGGCAGGGATGGCAGGAGCTTACCCATTTGTTGATGTCCTCGCCGAGGCCGGGCCACCAAATGTAGCTTCGCGCCAACGCCTTCATTCTGACGATGCCCGGGTGGCCTCGTGCAACGCCTCCAGCACTCGGGTACGCAGAGATGTCGGGATGACCACTCGAGTGCCCCACAGCAGGCAGCCCTGTAAGCTCGATAGTTCCTGTAAGCGGGTCTTAAATGGAGTGAATTTAGCTTCAATGTCACTGCCCGGCCACCCCCTCCTCACCCAGTCCAGTACCTGGGCGATCGCTTTGTCCGCTTTGGATTTATTGGCAATATCAAGGGCAGTGATTGGGAGGTCCAGTTGGGTGACTTCAAAAATGGCGTTGACCGGGCAGGGTCTTCAGCTGGGGCAGGCAGGGGGCAGCGGCTGAGGGCGTCTGCGTGGGACAATGTTTTACCTGGGCGGTGCACGAGTCTATACGAGTATGCTGCTAGGAAAAGGGTCCATCTGGTCATTCTGGGGACAGAATTTGAGGGGTCTGCTTGTCACCTGCTAGTAACCCTAAGAGCGGTTTGTGGTCCGTGACTAGCTCGAAAAGTGGCCAAAGAGAAATTCGTGAAATTTCTTCACCGCTGCAACAGCTGCCAAGGCTTCTTTATCGATCTGACTGTAATTGCGCTCTGTTGCAGAGAGCGTCCTGGAAAAAAAGCGATAGGGGCCTCGGAGCCGTTGGGGAGCCTGTGGCTTAAGACTGCCCCAATTCCGAAGGGAGATGCGTCTGCTGCCAGTACTAATGGAAGGTTGGGGTCAAACTGGATAAGCACTGCCTCTGATGTGAGTAGCGACTTGACTGCGCGGAAAGCGGAGTCTTCTTTGTGTCCCCAATGCCAAACCGTTTTTTATCCAGAAGTCTGTGGAGGGGTTCTGCCACAGAGGCTTTATGTGGGCAGGAACGACGCGTAAAAGTTCAAGAGCCCCAAAAAGGCCTGCAGTTCCGCTTTGGAGGTTGGAGTGGGTGCCTCGTGTATTGCCTTAACCTTGACTCCAGGGGGTGAATGCCTGAGGCGTCAATTTTATAACCCAGAAAGTCCACCTGTCTAGTGGCAATGGCACATTTTTCTTTTTTTAACTTGAGGCCATGCTGCCTGAACCTCTCTAGGACTGCTCGAACTCTCTGGAAGAGTTGGGGTCTGTTCCTGGCCGAGACTAAGATGTCATCGAAGTAGGGTACTACTCCAGGAAGGCCCTGTAAAATCCGGCTCCATGAGGGATTGAAAATGCCTGGGGCAACACTTACGCCAAACTGGAGACGCTTGCACCTGAAGGCACCCCTGTGGGTGACAATGGTCTGAAGTTCTGTTGCTTGGTCATCAACAGGGAACTGTTGATATGCTTGAGACATGTCCAATTTGGCAAAGATGGTGCCAGGTTCAAAAGTATGTAATAAATGCTGAATGACAGGTACTGGATAAGCGCTAACTTGCAAGAATTTATTGATTGTGGTCTTGTAGTCTGAGCAAATTCTCAGGCTACCATCTTTTTGAGGGGTGTGACGATGGGCGCCTCCCATTTGGCGAAGTCTGTAGGCTCCAGGATCCCTTGTTTTAGTAATTTATCTAATTCAAGGTCTAATTTAGGCCGAATGGCGAATGGAACTCTGCGAGGTTTTAACCGAATTGGGACTGCCTGGGGATCGACTGAAAATGAGATAGGGGTGCCGTTATAACACCCTAACTCATCACTGAATACGCCTGAGTAATCAGCAAACAGGGAGTCCGTGTCAGAGGTTGAGGTAGCATGGACTCCTGTTAGCCCTAAACCGAGGTGGGGAAACCAATCAAGTCCCAAAAGTGTAGGGAGGTTGCCGCTCACTACCACTAGAGGTAGGTGGCCCTTAAAGGTTTTAAAATTAACAAAAACTTGCCTCTGCCGATTACAGGAATGGTCTTCCCTGGTAGTCCTTTAGGCTAAGCTGGCACTTCTGGAGTCGGTTTCTTGATAGGCTGGGTTGAAGCTCCTTGAGGGTGTTCCAGGAAATAATGGAGAGCGCTGACCCCGTGTCAACCTCCATGTTGCAAGGTTTACCTTCTAATAAGACGGAAAGAGAGATTTTACTAATAGAATAGCAAGTGTGATTAGCGCAGAGGTGTGTGCGACAGTTTAATACTTGCCTTTGGGGCCCGGCATGTGCGAATGAAGATGCCCTTTGTGCTACGTTGTGTGAGGCTTGGCATACTCTTGCAATGTGCCCCTTCTTATGGCAGTTGTTGCAAGTGGCTCCTTTGAATTTGCATGTGGTCCTCAGGTGAGGTCCACCACAGGAAAGGCACAGGGTGATGTGCTTGGATGGCCCGGTGTTATCTTGTCTGGTTCCTGCCTGCGGGCGCCTGGCGTTTGTGAGGCGGTGAATGTCGGCCTCGTCACTTGGGTCTTCCTCGTTGACCACCTCTTCTGAGTGGACGGAACTGCTGTTTGCTTGGTGACAGGACCTTGGATCTCGGTGGCTGAATGAGATGCCATCTCCTCTGCCAGGGCTACCTCGATGGCTTGAGCGAGGTTAAGGTCTTTTTGGCGAGCAGCCGTCTTTGTAGGTGCAGGTCCTTGACCCCGCAGACCAGCTGGTCTAGGAGCATGTCATCAAGATAGCTGCCAAACCCACAATGGAGTGCTGCAGTCCTGAGAGCAGCCATGTACTGATTGATGCTCTCTTTGTCCCCCTGCTTCCTCATTCTGAAGGTGAAGCGTCTGGCAATCTGTGAAGGTCTAGGAGAATAGTGGTTAGTAAGGATTTCTAACAGTTCTGTCCAGGGGACATTCTTTAACTCACGTGGAGCCACAAGAGCTGTGGCTGTATCGAAACGATGGCTCCACAGTAGGTCAGGAAATGTGCTTTCTTTCGGTGTTCCCCTGCCTCAGCCAATCCGATGGCGTCGATGTAATAATTAAATCGATTCTTGTATGATTCCCACTTCTCCTCATCTGGCTTGAACGCTGGGAAGGCTGGATTGGAGTTCATGTTGTGGGTCTACTGGTTAACCTGTTGGATAAAATGCTTTCTCTCTGGGTAGCAGTAGAGGTTTAGTGCCTGTGCTAGGCAAGTGCTCTCTCTCTCTCTGGGGTAGCAGTAGAGGTTTAGTGCCTGTGCTAGGCAAGTGACTTCAGCTCTGGGGAAGTTTCGCACCCTTCTCTCTCTCTGGGGATCAGAAGGTGTTTAGACTGCAACGGTCATTGGCAGCGTCTTTTGAAATTCGCGCCTGTGTGGGCGTTAGCGATTTCCTAATACAACGCTGTGTTGCATTTGAATGTGCTTCAGCTGACAGCTGTTTGAATTTCGCGCCAAAACGGCACGAGCGGCTGCGGCTCGCAGCGCCACACTTCCTCTGTAGCTTATGCTAACAAGCGGCTACAGGCGCTTCTCACTTTCACTAGCTTGTTTGCTGATCGCTTTCTCTCTGGGTTGCGATCAGCGCTTGTCTTATTTTGGCTGATCGCTCTCTCTGGGCTGCGGATCAGCGCTTTAGTGATTCAGCGTCGTTCTCATTTCGGGCTGATCGCTCTCTCTGGGTGCGGTCAGCGTTGCCTTATTTTGGCTGATCGCTTCTCTCTGGGCTGCGGATCAGCGCTTTAGTGATTCAGCGTTGCAGCTTGCCTCTGGTAGCCGATCCCATCCTCGTCGCCAGTATTAAGTATGGGAAATAAGAGGCTGAACCAGGGCTTAGTGCAACAAGGTTTATTTACAAGGACTGAACGTGCTTGCTCAGCCTGGAACTGGCTCGCAGCGAACAGCGAAGGGCTGGACCCAGCAGCCTGCTTTTATAGCAGGCTGCTGGGGAAACCCAGCCAATGAGAAGGGGCAGCCGCCCCTGCAGCGAGGACGGACCTGGGTGGGAACTTCTTCAAGGTCCAGGGACATAACATGGAGCAAAGCTGTTGTTTATAGCATCAGTGATATGCTCTTATTATTGTGCCCGGTATGAAGTGTATAGTGTGATTCAGTTGTGTGCGAGCATTCTGGTATGGCTACTATTTATCCAAACCGGAGAACAATATTCTGCTGTTGAAGAGAAAAGAAACAGATTTTACATGACAAGATCAAGACTGAGTTGAAAGTGAATTTACAAATTATAGTCTATAAGAATGACATGGAAAAAGTTACTGGATGATATTCAGAAAATAACTGGCTGATGTTTTAACAATAGAAAGAGATACATATAAACAATAAGCCAAGAGACTTGGATAATTTTCTTATATTGGATTTACAAAAGAGGCTTGTTAAAATGTTGAAGAATCTCATTAAAAGGGACAATTAAGTTCTAAGGTTTTATTTGAATGGATTATAGATTAAAATTATAAATAAAGGAAGGGATAAAAAGTTAGCTCATTTCATCAATGTTAAAATAGATATGTTGTTATTTCTGATAAATCTTACTGGATTTTTGCTGAACCAGAACTGAAGTAATGTTGTTTTTTGTATTTGTTTTTAGATAAGAGAGACTATGAGGTCATTATTTTCATAATCACAATTCCATATAATGAAAGAGTTGGATCTGGCACAGAGGCCTTACTGGAAGAACTTTTTAAATACATCTGTCATTTCTGCTTCTTTTAAAGCATGCATTAAAAACCTTTTTCACTAAAGGAGACATTAATTACTTCCTTAACCTTAGTACTAGACCAAATCTAGCTTTATTAATCAGCAAGAGTTAAGCAAGCAGATGGTGGTGCTTATTTTTCCACAGACCTTTTCCACTTCATCAAGATCTAAAAGCTGGAAATAAAACATATGAATATACAAACAGTTGCCAACATGTGTTTAATAAAGTATTGTTAATATAAAGTATACCTTAACAGATTAGAGACTTATTATTACAAAGTACAGAGCTTGAATGTATTATCTTTTTTCTTTGTTTTTACAGTCTTGAATTTTTCACAGCTGGATACATTTTTCCTTAGAATATTGACTTTCACTTCTGACTTTGCCATGGGAAGTACAAGTATGCCATTGGGACCGTTCTAGTGCAATATTCTGATAACAATATCTGGGCTCTGACAGATTTTTCTTCTAATGCCAGGAAACATGAAAAGTTTATCATTGATAAGTGAATTTGGTACCAAAGAATGGGAGCATTTAACAGCCAGTTAGAATATATTTTTTAAAGAATTTGGGGTTTCATATGTATTTGATCATAAACAACTTTAGAAAAGGTCAGTTTCCTTAAGAATTTGGTTTAGAATAGATCAGTTTGTTCCCAACTCTATCAAAGTTAGAGTTACAAACAAGTACAAATAGTGCCAGACATTGTGAAGAAAGATCTGGTTTCTTCTTGTTTCAAAGACAGTTTAAAAACACTTATTTCATTTGCACTTAAACTTTTCCCTGTGTCTATAGGTAACTGAAGAGAGAGGACAGAATATGCTTTGAGATACATTTTGGAAATTGTAGCTTTTTAGACAAAATAGCCTATGTTATGCATGATAAAGCATTTAAACAGATGCTTTATATATTTATATTCTTTTGTTGCTCCACAAGGAATAGGTTTCGTTCTAATGAATGTAAAATCTTTGACTACTTTTAATATTGCATCAACAACTACTGGAACTTATCTTATTTTATCTTATCTTATCTTATGGTATCTCTGGACTGGATAGAATTGGATAGAAGCATTCCTGTCAAACAGACAACAAATGATCAAAATTGGGAACGTCCTATCAAATTCTGTACCTGTCAACAGTGGTGTCCTCCAAGGCAGTGTTTTAGGACCAACTCTCTTCATACTCTACATAAATGACCTCTGTGATCATATTAAGACAACTGCATTCTCTTCACTGATGATGTAAACCTATTCAACACCACAGACAATACTACTACCCTCCAAAAAGACCTTGACTATGTATCAGAATGGTCAATCAAATGGCAATTTCAAATCTCAACAAATAAATGCTCTGTCTTACATATTGGCAAAAAAACCCGAGAAAATAAAATACAAGCTAAATAGTCAAGACCTTGTGGAGGATCCAAACTCTGTCAAGGACCTTGGAATATTCATCTCTAATGATCTAAGTGCTAGAGCCCACTGTAACTACATAGCCAAAAAGGTGTTAAGAGTTGTTAATCTAATCCTACATAGCTTCTTCTCTGGTAATATCACACTACTAACCAGAGCATACAAAACATTTGCTAGACCTATACTTGAATACAGCTCATCAGTCTGGAACCCATATCATGTATCTGATATCAACACAATTGAGAATGTCCAGAAATATTTCACAAGAAGAGTTCTCCACTCTTCTACTCATTGCAGAATACCTTATGCCACCAGACTTGAAACTCTAGACCTAGAAAACCTAGAACTACGCTGCCTTCAGTCCGATCTAAATATAGTAAAATCATAGTAAATATAGTAAAAAAAAATATAGTAAAATCATACATTGCATTGTCTTACCTGCAAATGAATACTTCAGCTTCAATCATAACAATTCAAGAGCACACAATAGATACAAACTCAGGCTTAACCACATCAAACTTGATTGCAGGAAATACAACTTCAGCAACAGAGTGGTCAATGTTTGGAATGCTCTACCTGACTCTGTGGTTTCTTCCCCAAACCCCAAAAACTTTAACTTTAGACTGTCTATTATTGACCTCACCCCCTTCCTAAGAGGCCTGTAGGGGGCATGCATAAGCGCACCAATCGTGCCTAACATCCCTGTCCTATTGTTTCTTTTTATTTTCTTATAAGTATCTATCTCATGTATTCAAAACTATGTTTATTCTCATACCTGTATCTTTTAAGCAATTGACAAATCAAATAAATAAATAAATAAAATAAAATAAAATTTAGAATGTTTACAGTACTTTTGTAAAAATACCCAGTTCCCATACTAACATACTGTATTCAGAGACAGAGTAGGAGAACATATTCCTGAAACCAGATTGTCACATTTGACAATAAAGTATACAATGAAATATCCTATTTGGTACAACACTTTCCCAATGTACTGTATGTGTAATTCTCTTCTGGAGAATTTGCCATAATGGAACACATGTAGCTGCTGTCAAACCTGTTTTTTGGGTTAAACTGATTATGAAACATCCTTTTTAAAATACTTTATAACAAAATATATTCAAAAAAATGTTAGAAATATTGGCACGGAGAAAATTCTCTATTAAATTAAAACTGGGAAAGACTCTGGTGTGTACATACACAAACACACAAATATTAACCAAGTAGAAAAATTACCATTGCTGACAATAATATGTCTTGTTTATGGATTTATTGCTAATAAATGAATGATATAAAAATGATATTAAAGACACATAGCCATAGGAAATGGTTCAATGAGATTTCCAAACTGTTGCATTCAAAAGCACCTTGCCATCTAAAGCTAGATTTTTGATAACCATTATTACATACAAGCGGTGTGGGATTCAAAACATTTTACTACCGGTTCTGTGGGCGTGGCTTGGTGGGCGTGGTGTGGCTTGGTGGGCATGGCTTGGTGGGCATGGCAGGGAAAGGATACTGCAAAATCCCATTCCCTCCCCAACCCACAAACCTGCTTGCCAGCACCGTTCTCCTGTGCAGGACAACAAAAGAAGACCCAGCCGATCAGCTGGGACAGGATGCAGAGAATAGATGAGGGTGGGGCCAGTCAGTATTTGCAAGTTCTCCAAACTATTCAAAATTTCTGCTACAGGTTCTCCAAAACTGGTCAGAATCTGCTGAATACCACCTCAGCATACAAGACTAATAAATGACTTCTGAAATTCTTGCTGCAGTCCATCAACGCTTTTAACTGAGACTCATCAGATGGATTTTAGATAACATACTACTATGCTAGTTCAACCTGTGTCTGCAGATGTTCATTCTGGGAGATTAATCTTTCAGAGGAAGCATCAGGAAATCATAGATTTAATGACATGTGGAAGAAAGAAATAAGCTGGAATTTCAGATGACTTCATGATGAAAACACTGAAATGCTTTCATCCTGATTCTTGCAAGCTTTCGTCCTGTTTCTTCACCACCATTTCAAGAACCCGTCCTTGTATTTCTTTAATTATAGCATCCTGTTATTGTACTTGTGCAATACACAGACACTCAAACAGCTCCAACAATGAGCCTTTTTGCCTCTTGTTCAATGAGATAGTTGCTGCAAAAAAAGTGGGGGTGGCTAATTCTTCCCTTCCATTTCTGCAACTCACAACCTACTTCTATAAGGCTTAAAATCAGAGGTTTAAAATAGCTCTGTGCAGCACTGAATTATAACTTCCAACACAAGGAAAATGCATGGGAACATAATGCTAAGTGTATTTAAATGATTTTAATAAACTGAAATGCTGTTCTGACTACATTCTGAAATATAACCTGTAGTGAGACTCTCCATGACCAAGCTCATCTTCCTGTTCTCTGCTGAAGTTAAAGACCCCTGAACTAAGGGGAACGCTGGTGTCATATTCTCAATATTGCTCCTGTCTTTCTGTTTCAATCACCATTTCATCTACTTGGCATGTATCTAACATCAGAACATTTACCGGTGGTAAATTTCAGACCTCAAAAACATACATATTGTCCTTTTTTTAATAAAAAAAGTAAAAGTGCCCAAGAGCTGCAGTTCATTTACCACAGATTATGTATTAACATAGAGTAGGGCAGTGGGAAATAGACACTGACTTGCTTATTGATTTCTCTGTTATCAGTTATCAGTTATATAGTAACTGAGTATATTAAGTATGGGAAATAAGAGGCTGAACCAGGGCTTAGTGCAACAAGGTTTATTTACAAGGGCTGACGTGCTTGCTCAGCCTGGGACTGGCTCGCAGCGAACAGCTCAAGGGCTGGACCCAGCAGCCTGCTTTTATAGCAGGCTGCTGGGGAAACCCAGCCAATGAGGAGGGGCAGCCGCCCCCGCAGCGCGAACGGACCTTGGTGGGAACTTCTTCAAGGTCCAGGGACATAACACCCCTTCCCCCCAGATGCGAACACGCATAGTCCTTGAGGTATACGGGAGGCTTGTGCTGACGCCCAGAGCGGCGCAACTCTGGTGTGCTGTTCAGTGGATCAGAGTCCGTTGGCGACTGTTGGCTCGATGATGAGTCCCGAGTACCACCCTCGGTCGGAGTAGGTCCGGGGTCAGTAGGGCTGGACGCTGCGAGTGTCCTCACGCCGTCTGGCTCGGATGGGTTGGACGCTAGGTCGCCGCAGTCATCATTTGGATTCTCTGGTCCGGCTGGAGACGTTAGCAGGTCATCGGAGTCGATGTCGCTGTGTGGAAGTTGCAGCGGACTCTCACCGGTCTGTGCCCCGAGTCGCGGCTGACAAGGGTGCCCTGGCGTCTCCGAAGCTGGTCCAGATGTCGTCTCCAGACCCGGCCATCTTCCAGCTTAACCCGGTATGATCTGGGTCCTGTGATGGCTACGATTTCTCCTGGGATCCACAATGGGTCGCCAGCGAAGTTTCTCGAACACGGGTTCCTGCAAGACAAAATGCCTACTCCCGATGTGGAAGCGAGAGGAGAGTCAGGGCAGTAATGTGGGTGGAGCCTGTCCAATACAGTTCGCAGGCGTCTGCCCATCAGAAGCTCGGCCGGGGACTTGTTGGTTACTGTGCAAGGGGTTGAATGCTGGCTTAACAGGAAACAGGATAGTTTGTGGTGCCAGTCATCCTTGTTGAACCTGGCCAGGGCTTCTTTAGTGGTCCTAACAGCTCTCTCTGCTAGCCCATTACTGGCAGGATGAAAGGGGGCCGTGAAGATGTGACGAATGCCCAGGTTGGCCGTAAACGACTGAATTCGGTTGACGCTGAATTGGGGACCATTGTCGGAAACAATGGAGTCTGGTAGACCGTGCGTTACGAACAGGCGAGTCAATGCCTTGATGACTGCTTGTGAAGTGGTCGTGGATAGTTGTGCCACATCAATCCACTTTGAGTAAGAGTCTACAACCACGAGGAACATTTTGCCATGCAATGGGCCCGCGAGGTCGATGTGAATCCTGGACCAGGGTGCGTTGGCACTTTCCCACTTGGTGGGGGTGGCAATTGGAGGGGATGGACGGGAAACCTGGCAGGGATGGCAGGAGCTTACCCATTTGTTGATGTCCTCATCAAGGCCGGGCCACCAAATGTAGCTTCGCGCCAACGCCTTCATTCTGACGATGCCAGGGTGGCCTTCGTGCAACGCCTCCAGCACTCGGGTACGCAGAGATGTCGGGATGACCACTCGAGTGCCCCATAGCAGGCAGCCCTGTAAGCTCGACAGTTCCTGTAAGCGGGTCTTAAATGGCGTGAATTTAGCTTCAATGTCACTGCCCGGCCACCCCCTCCTCACCCAGTCCAGTACCTGGGCGATCGTTTTGTCCGTTTTGGATTTATTGGCAATATCAAGGGCAGTGATTGGTAGGTCCAGTTGGGTGACTTCAAAAATGGCGTTGACCGGGGCAGGGTCTTCAGCTGGGTCAGGCAGGGGCAGCGGCTAAGAGCGTCTGCGTGGGACAATGTTTTACCCGGCGGTGCACAAGTCTATACGAGTATGCTGCTAGGAAAAGGGTCCATCTGGTCATTCTGGGGGACAGAATTTGAGGGGTCTGCTTGTCACCTGCTAGTAACCCTAAAAGCGGTTTGTGGTCGGTGACTAGCTCGAAAAAGTGGCCAAAGAGAAATTCGTGAAATTTCTTCACCGCTGTAACAGCTGCCAAGGCTTCTTTATCAATTTGACTGTAATTGCGCTCTGTTGCAGAGAGCGTCCTGGAAAAAAAAGCGATAGGGGCCTCGGAGCCGTTGGGCAGTCTGTGACTTAAAACTGCCCCAATGCCGAAAGGAGATGCGTCTGCTGCCAGTACTAATGGGAGGTTGGGGTCAAACTGGATAAGCACTGCCTCTGATGTGAGTAGCGACTTGACTGCGCGGAAAGCGGAGTCTTCTTTGTGTCCCCAGTGCCAAACCGTTTTTTATCCAGAAGTCTGTGGAGGGGTTCTGCCACAGAGGCTTTATGGGGGCAGGAATGACGCGTAAAAGTTCAAGAGCCCCAAAAGGCCTGCAGTTCTGCTTTGGAGGTTGGAGTGGGTGCCTCGTGTATTGCCTTAACCTTGGACTCCAGGGGGTGAATGCCTGAGGCGTCAATTTTATAACCCAGAAAGTCCACCTGTCTAGTGGCAATGGCACATTTTTCTTTTTTTAACTTGAGGCCATGCTGCCTGAACCTCTCCAGGACTGCTCTAACTCTCTGGAAGAGTTGGGGTCTGTTCCTGGCCGAGACTAAGATGTCATCGAAGTAGGGTACTACTCCAGGAAGGCCCTGTAAAATCCGCTCCATGAGGGATTGAAAAATGCCTGGGGCAACACTTACGCCAAACTGGAGACGCTTGCACCGGAAAGCACCCCTGTGGGTGACAATGGTCTGAAGTTCTGCCGTTTGGTCATCAACAGGGAACTGTTGATATGCTTGAGACATGTCCAATTTGGCAAAGATAGTGCCAGGTTCAAAAGTATGTAATAAATGCTGAATGACGGGTACTGGATAAGCGCTAACTTGCAAGAATTTATTGATTGTGGTCTTGTAGTCTGAGCAAATTCTCAGGCTACCATCTTTTTTAGGGGTGTGACGATGGGCGTCTCCCATTTGGCGAAGTCTGTAGGCTCCAGGATCCCTTGTTTTAATAATTTATCTAATTCAAGGTCTAATTTAGGCCAAATGGCGAATGGAACTCTGCGAGGTTTTAACCGAATTGGGACTGCCTGGGGATCGACTGAAAATGAGATAGGGGTGCCATTATAACACCCTAACTCATCACTGAATACGTCTGAGTAATCAGCAAACAGGGAGTCCGTGTCAGAGGTTGAGGTAGCATGGACTCCTGTTAGACCTAACCCGAGGTGGGGAAACCAATCAAGTCCCAAAAGTGTAGGGAGGTTGCCGCTCACTACCACTAGAGGTAGGTGGCCCTTAAAGGTTTTAAAATTAACAAAAAACTTGCCTCTGCCGATTACAGGAATGGTCTTCCCTGGTAGTCCTTTAGGCTAAGCTGGCACTTCTGGAGTCGGCTTCTTGATAGGCTGGGTTGAAGCTCCTTGAGGGTGTTCCAGGAAATAATGGAGAGCGCTGACCCCGTGTCAACCTCCATGTTGCAAGGTTTACCTTCTAATAAGACGGAAAGAGAGATTTTACTAATAGAATAGCAAGTTTGATTAGTGCGGCAGTTTAATACTTGCCTTTTGGGTCCGGCATGTGCGAATGAAGATGCCCTTTGTGCTGCGTTGTGTGAGGCTTGGCATACTCTTGCAATGTGCCCCTTCTTATGGCAGTTGTTGCAAGTGGCTCCTTTGAATTTGCATGTGGTCCTCAAGTGGGGTCCACCACAGGAAAGGCACAACGTGATGTGCTTGGATGGCCCGGTGTTATCCTGTCTGGTTCCTACCTGAGGGCGCCTGGCGTTTGTGAGGCGGTGAATGTTGGCCTCGTCACTCGGGTCTTCCTCATTGATCACCTCTTCTGAGTGGACGGAAACTGCTGTTTGCTTGGTGACAGAACCTTGGATCTCGGTGGCTGAATGAGATGCCAGCTCCTCTGCCAGGGCTTCCTCGATGGCTTGAGCAAGGTTAAGGTCTTTTTTGGCGAGCAGCCGTCTTTGTAGGCGCGGGTCCTTGACCCCGCAGACCAGCTGGTCTAGGAGCATGTCATCAAGGTAGCTGCCAAACCCACAATGGAGTGCTGCAGTCCTGAGAGCAGCCATGTACTGATTGATGCTCTCTTTGTCCCCCTGCTTCCTCATTCTGAAGGTGAAACGTCTGGCAATCTGTGAAGGTCTAGGAGAATAGTGGTTAGTAAGGATTTCTAACAGTTCTGTCCAGGGGACATTTTTTAACTCACGTGGAGCCACAAGAGCTGTGGCTGTATCGAAAACGATGGCTCCACAGTAGGTCAGGAAATGTGCTTTCTTTCGGTGTTCCCCTGCCTCAGCCAATCTGATGGCGTCGATGTAATAATTAAATCGATTCTTGTATGATTCCCACTTCTCCTCATCTGGCTTGAATGCTGGGAAGGCTGGATTGGCGTTCATGTTGTAGGTCTGCTGGTTAACCTGTTGGGGAAAAAAATGCTCTCTCTCTGGGTAGCAGTAGAGGTTTGGGTGCCTGTGCTAGGCAAGTGCTCTCTCTCTCTGGGGTAGCAGTAGAGGTTTAGTGCCTGTGCTAGGCAAGTGACTTCAGCTCTGGTGAAATTTCACAATTCCCTTCTCTCTCTCTGGGGATCAGAAGGTGTTTAGACTGCAACGGTCGTTGGTAGCGTCTTTTGAAATTCGCGCCTGTGTGGGCGTTAGTGACTTCGTAATACAACGCTGTGTTGTATTTGAATGTGCTTCAGCTGACAGCTATTTGAATTTCACGCCTAAACGGCACGAGCGGCTGCGGCTCGCAGCGCTTCTCACTCTCGCTGGCTTGTTTACTGATCGCTTTCTCTCTGGGCTGCGATCAGCGTTTGCCCTATTTTAGCTGACCGCCCTCTCTCTGGGCTGCGGATCAGCGTTATAGTGATTCAGCGTTCGTTCTCATTTCGGGCTGATCGCTCTCTCTGGGTTGCGGTCAGCGCTTGCCCTATTTTGGCTGATCGCTCTCTCTCTCTGGGCTGCAGATCAGCATATTAGTGATTCAGCGTTGCAGCTTGCCTCTGGTAGCCATCCCATCCTCGTCGCCAGTATTAAGTATGGGAAATAAGAGGCTGAACCAGGGCTTAGTGCAACAAGGTTTATTTACAAGGGCTGACGTGCTTGCTCAGCCTGGGACTGGCTCGCAGCGAACAGCTCAAGGGCTGGACCCAGCAGCCTGCTTTTATAGCAGGCTGCTGGGGAAACCCAGCCAATGAGGAGGGGCAGCCGCCCCCGCAGCGCGAACGGACCTTGGTGGGAACTTCTTCAAGGTCCAGGGACATAACAGAGTACACAGGCAGTTTGCAGACATGCAGAATTCGCTATCTTTCCAAACTGTGCCAAACACCTTTTTACCCCTGTGTAGTCCAGATAAACAATGAATTCTCTATTGTTCCTGAGGCAGGTTTTCTTTCAAAGGCACAAACTGAGCAGTATATCCAGTGCTGGAGTAATTCAGAAGGATGAAGAACATTGTACAAATTCTCGGGGGCGGGGGGGGAATGAAAGCATAGCTTCTCCCTAAAAGTATAAATACACTCTACCTTTTCTCTAGTTTTTATTTATTAGCCATATTACTGGTGCATTTTCTTGTTTTCTTGCTTTCCATTGTTTATTTTCTAGAAATACTTAGCCCAAAGAGAGACCAAACAGATTTGCATTATGTTGAAGTTGCCACTATAAGCATATACATGAGGCCCTATTAATCTGTCACAATTATGTATATATTGAAACTTATATTGTAATGTGTCTTTTAATCAATAAACTTCTAGAAGGGTAATCTGCTTAACAATTGAAGTCTTTCTCACACAGTCCAACAGAAGTCCATTTGTACATAACGATTTTCTGCTATTGTAAATTTTACTGCACTGAATAGTTGCACAAACTGGATTTTCCCTTTCATTTTATATCTATTTTGAAGCAATAATGACCTGAAATGTTACAGGAAATCCGAATCTCTCAGACTCACACCAATTAAGGACAGGTTGATTTCATATAAAGAAAAAGTGCCAAGTTCAAACTATGCATCTCTGGATGAGATCATCCCTATTGCATTCCCACAGCTGATTGTAATATAAACTAAGGTTTCCCATGTGAGCTGTTCTTGACAGCTAGAAGCAATGATGTCATTTTTGGTTGGCCATTTGGAAATATGCAGATAGTATTTAACACAAAAACATTTGTCCTGCTTTCCCTGAAAACCCCAATTTCCTTTAAAAGAATACTGTAATTCCTGCCAGTATTTCAAAACTTAGGTTTATATTAGATATTAGCACATTTATTTTTGATACATGTCTGTTTGACAGGAATGTAAAACTAGGCTTTTCCAAAACAACACTCTAGATTCATTCATTAATTCATGTAATTAATTCTTGCAAATGTATGCAAGGCATACCTTTTATCTCACCAACAACCGAGTCAGAAGCAATCCAATGAGTTTATATGGCTGAATATGAAGTTGAACTTTGATCTCTACAATCTACAATCCTAAACTTTTAATTCTTTAATTATGCTGGGAACTACTTGTAATAAGATATTCACCACCCACCAGTGGCGAATATCTGTAGTTCAGGTCTAGGATGAGGGTGAAGGTTCATTCTCTGACCTTGTGGGCTGGTTTCTTGTTTTGTTTCCAGGCTAGTTAACATTTTCAGGGGAGTTTACAGGATGTCAGAATCAGTGTTCTTCTTAAACTACCCACTCTCTGGACTAACAGCAAGGACAGTGTGAGAGGTTGTTTCCAAAGGTGAGAAATATTTGGCTTCAAAGTAAATCAGATAGCCTTGCACGACTTGGTCTTTATTACTAAGATATCTTTGTATAACATATCCAACAATTCTATTACATCCCGTACATCTCTTGCCAAACACTTGCTTTTCTAAAACAGTCTGATAACTATCCATTGAACTCAATGGGGTACTGGCAAGATTTAATGTTTGATCCATGGTTTAATTTCATGTGAGTATATCTGGAATGCAACAAGGTGCCTCTCTCAAGCAAAAATGCTGTTCCTAAACAAAAAGTTTAGGAAAGTGCATCATGCACTTTCTACAGCTGCACTGGCTTTGACCAAAACTGGAAAATGACTTCATCGGACTTCAGGAAAATTATATTTCAGACAAGCAAGCAGACAGCAATGAACAAAGGAAACAAGAATTAGGGGGCGTGCATAAGCGCACCAACATGCCTAGCGTCCCTGTCCTAGTGTTTCTTTTATTTTTTAATTTTTCTTATATGTATCCATGTATTCATAACTATGTTTTTACTTATACCTATTATCTTGTAAGCAATTGACAAACCAAATAAATAAATAAATAACCAGGAATCTATTTGTTAAAAAAATTATATGTATGAGTATAAGTCTGTAGCATTTACCACAAGCCACAACAATTTGACATGCTTCCCACAAAAATAAATAAATAAATGTTTCTAAAGATGTGATTGTATTTTGCTCCTTCTGAACCACTTTATGAAAATATCCCAACAGGAAGCACAGAAACCATGGCAAACAGTGCAGCTGTAGCCAATGGTAGATATTTTTTTTAATAAAGTTTTATTTGGGTTTTCAGACATACAAAATACAAGTGAAACATCTTTTTTGAAAATAGCATGGTCCCAGGTTGAACTTCTTTATACAGACACAAAACTCAATTTCATGCTCCTTTTGGTATTCTGTTCCATATCTTATACTATTCTACATTTTCTACATAGTTTTCCCCCCCTTTTAATTTTCTCAATTTTATTTTGATTATCTCATCTCAATTCAAATCATTATATTAATACTTTTGTCTGTTCTGTTTCAATTTCATATTATCTTTTCTCATTAAACAAATTTTCTCCTGTAGTTACTAATTGGAGTATGACACCTTTATATCTTTTAATTACATCCATTCAACTCTTATTTAAACTTCAATATATACCTTAAGATTATGACCTTCAATATAGTACATAATACATTATTTCCAATCGAATTCTGCTTGGTACATTCTTATAATACACACTATATTCTTTTTAAAAAAGAGAAAGATTGTAAATATATGTAATTATAAACCCTCATTTCATTCCAGTTCAGTTCTATCATTAATAATCATTAAAATCTTAACATCTTTAACACTTCTTTTCAATTAAATATCATACTTCCTTAAAAACACATATAATCTCCATAATTAATTTTTCCCTTATTTCTCTTCACATATGTTTTATAAATCATTAAATATACCTTTTGTTACATTTATTTATTTGTTTGTTTGTACATTTTATTTGAGTTTTCACAAAGAGAAAAAAATACAAATAAAACATCCTTTTTGAAAGTAGGGTAATCCCGGGTTACATTTCTTCGTACAGACATGCTCATTTTTATATTCTATTCCATATCTTATTACTATTTTACATTTTCTGCATAGCTTCTCCCCTCTTTTAATTTTCTCAATTTTATTTTAATTATCTCATCTCAATTCAAATCATTGTATTTATATTTTTGTCTGTCCTGTTTGAATTATCTATTATCTTTTCTCATTAAACAAAATTTCTCCTGTAGTTACTGATTGGAGTATGACGCCTTTATATCTTTTCCCTAAAGTTGTAACATTCAATATAATACATAATTTCCATTCAGATTCTGCTAGGTACATTCTTAAAATACACACTGTATTCTTAAAAAAATAAAAAATATAAATGTATATAATTAAAACAACATTCTATTCCAATTCAATTCTATCATTAATATTAATATTCATTAAAGTCTTAACATCTTTAACTTTACTTTTCAATAAAATATCATACTTCTATGGGAACAATTATAAGCTTTCCATAGTTAATTCCCCTCCTTCACTTATATTTTATAAAACATTAACTAATTAAAATGTTCCCGTTCCTTCCTAATTCAATTTTCTCATTTATTTTATTTCACTTATTTTATTCACAAACATTTCACAAAATTACACTAACTATTTTATCCCTCATTTTAATCATATGTTGTTTCCAATTTTCTAAAGTTATTTCTATCACTAATATAACAATACAATCTTATGTACCTTTACAGAATCCCTTTTTCAGTTAGATTTTCACCCATTATCTCTAAATAGGTCCTGTTTCTCTATATCTTGCTCCGGTCCTTTGTAACTTCTTTTCCTTTCCTTCTTCCCTCTCTTCTTCTCTCTCCCCTTTTACCCCCTTGTCTCTTATTTCTCTCTTCTGTATTCCCCTTTTCTGTTGCTTTCCAGTATTATACTTATTTTTCGAATTATTTTTCTTTTCTTTGGTTGTTTTTTTAAGTCTTAAATTCTCCATTCTCTTTCCCCCCTTTTTCTTCCCCACATAAAATTGCTTGTTCATTAAAGATGGCTTCTTCTTTGTCCCAGTCTTTTTGTTTTGCAGTTGTTTCTTGTTGTTTCTCATAGTTCCAAATCTCCATTTCTAAGAATTGAAAAACAAAGCCAAAAGAACCCTTCCGTTCTTGTGCATCTTCTTTGTAGTTTTCAAGTTCCATTTTCAATTCATCCCGAAGTGGTGCCATTGTATAAATTTTTAAACAACCGCCCGATTGATTTTAGTCATTCAAATATAATAACCAAGAATCCAAAAATCACCAAATAATCCAAATACACGCAAGCTGTTTCTTTTTTGCTCTTTTATTTTCACTTTATCTTCCTGGGGTTACTATTTAGTTACAAAGTTTCAGTTAAAATGTATCTTTTAGAAGTCTTGTTGAAGTTTTACTGTAGATTCTGTTTAATTCCAGGCAGTCTCCTCCCTCTTCCAGATCCTGCCCTTATTCTTTTTCTCTCCCTTCCTGCTTATGAAAAAGAAAATTTTTAATGTCCAGAAATCTTTATTATCCCTTTGGCATTTTGTTTTGTTTTCAGCTTAATTGCCTATTGATGTAAAAGTGGATTTTTCCGATTTCTTATTTAAGTCTCTTAGTTGTCAGCATAGGGAAGGAGAGAGAGAGAAAAAAAGCCAAACCTTTCCCTTTTCACTTTCCTTCGCTGCTTCCGACTCTTCTTTGGGAGCGATGTTATTTTTTGTAAGTTTAAATTCCAGGGTACCTTAGTTGTTGCTTTTACAATTTAACCCGGTCAGCCAAAACTTTCACTTCTTATCTTCCTCCTGCACATTCTTTTCCGGTCAAGTTCTCCTTTGTGGTGGCCATTTCTGACCACCGCTGCAACCGCCTTCGGGAAAGGGAATAATGGCCAGCTGAGGAGGAGAGATGCGGCTCTCCTCAACCCTGCTGGCAGTCTCCCCCCTCTTCACCATCTCTACGGGGTGGCTTAGCCCCGAAACCAGCCAGCTCGAGGCACTCCAGCGCCCAGCACGGATCAAAGCCTCACAGAGATGAGGTTTCGGTCTGTCGCTGAAGAAGCTCAAACCAGAAGTTCCAATGATAGATATTCAAGCAACTGGTAGACGCCATTTTTCAATATACCCTGCCCATATTCTTTTACTTTACCACCTTTTAAAAATCTGTATGAACTGGACACTAGTTTTCTTATTATAAGAAAGTTGTTTCTTACTTTCCTCCTTTCTAGCCTACTCCCTTTTCTGTTCTTTCTTTACCTAATTTTGTTGAATTTCAGCTCCAGCAATACTCAGAACTGAAATGCAACTTTTGCTAATATTTTGGGAAAAGTTAGGTTGTGGTAGTTGTTGTAGAATGGTGGAATAACCTGAGGCGAACTTCAGCTTTTACTTTATTGTAACAATAAAGGGCTGCCGCGGCTGCTGCGCTAACAAGGCAGCCAGCTGGCGGACAACAGCTGATGCTGTTTGACAGCTCCCTTTTATAGCTGGCTGTCAAACGGCATCAGCCAATAGGAAAGGTCCATGTTCCTGCTGGAAACACGGACTGGAGTGAAGACTTCAGCTCAGTCTTTTCTGATTGCTCTTTCAGCCAGGCCATTACTGGCAGGATGGAAAGGAGCTGTAAGTACATGCCTGATTCCCAGGTTAGCTAGGAAGACCTCAAACTCACAGGAAGTAAACTGGAGGCTGTAATCAGACACGATAGTGTCAGGGAGGCCCTGGGTAGCGAATATCCTTGATAGAGCCTTAGTGATGGCTTCTGAAGTTGTGGTGGTCATCAAGGTCAGCTCTATCCATTTAGAAAAAGAATCAACCATCACCAGGAATGTACGCCCATGAAAAGAGCCAGCCAGATCAATATGCACCCGGTACCAAGGGGTCCCAGAATCTTCCTATCTGCCTGGAGTGGATGTGGGTAGAGCAGGTCTGGTAACTTGGCATGGCCGATAAGCATTCACCCAACTTGTAATCTGAGCATCCATACCTGGCCATCATACATAACTGTGAGCTAGGGCTTTCATTCTGACAATGCCGGGATGCCCTTCATGCAGGACCTCTAAAACTGAGGCTTGCAACTTGGAAGGGATAACTACCCTAGTTCCCCAAAGTAAATAGCCTTGCAAAGAAGACAGTTCTTGCTGGTGAGTTTTGAAAGGCACGAATTTGGGGGCATAAGGAATTGCAGGCCACCACCCTTTCCACCCGGTCAAGGACTTGGGCGATTATCTTGGCGATTATCCCTGGCAGAATGGGCAGCAATATCAAGGGCAGTGATGGGAAGTATGAGATTGTTGATCAGGAACACAGCATTAGTTGGTGCAGGATCCTCCACAGGAACAGGCAGGGGGCAGCGACTAAGAACATCAGTGTGGCAGAGACTCTTGCCAGCTCGATGAACCAGTGTATAGGAATAGACAGCCAGAAATAAAGTCCACCTGGTCATCCTTGGAGACAAAATCTGAGGAGTTTGTCTATCGCCTGACAGAAGGCCTAACAGAGGCTTGTGATCCATAACCAACTTGAAATAGTGTCCATATAGAAACTCATGGAATTTTTTGACAGAAGCTGGGGAAAAAGTTCTGTAGAAAAAGGCTATGGGTGCCTCAGAACCATTAGGCAGTCTATGACTTAAAACGGCACCTATGCCAAAAGGAGAAGCATTGCTACTAAAACTAAAGGTAAATGGTCATTAAATTGAATCAGAACAGCATCGGATATGAGCAATGATTTGACTGCATGGAAAGCATGGGCTTCCTTAGGTCCCCAATGCCAGGGGGATTGCTTATCCAAGAGTCTGTGCAGAGGCTCTGCAATGGAAGCTTTATGTGGCAAATATGAAGCGTAAAAGTTAAGAAGTCCCAAAAAGGCCTGGAGATCAGTTTTGTTAGTTGGTGTGGGAGCCTCGTGAATAGCCCTTACTTTGGATTTGATTGGGTGAATACCAGAGGCATCAATTCTGTATCCCAAAAATTCTACCTGTGGGGTGGGAATAGTGTACTTCTCTTTTTTTAGTTTAAGACCATGCTTCCTGAAACGATCGAGGACTCCTCTGACTCTTTGCAGTAATTGAGACTTGTCAGAGGCAGATATTAAAATGTCATCAAAATACGGAATTACACCTAGTAATCCTTGAAGAAGTCTTTCCATTAAAGATTGAAAAATCCCTGGGGCCACACTTACGCCAAATTGGAGGTGCCTACATTTAAAAGCGCCCCTGTGCGTTACAATAGTTTGTAGTTCAGCGGCTGAGTCAGGGAACTGTTGATAGGCCTGTGACATGTCTAATTTCGCAAAAATGATTCCTGGCTCAAAAGAATGTAGTAGGTGCTGGATAACAGGGACTGGATAAGCACTGATTTGTAAATATTTATTCAATGATTTCTTGTAATCTGCACAGATTCTTATGCTACCATCTCTTCAGGGGTGTCACTATTGGGGTTTCCCATTTTGCAAAGTCCATAGGCTCTAATACACCCTGTTTAATTAATTTCTCAAGGTCCATGTCTAATTTGGGGCAGATTGCAAAAGGTACCCTTCGAGGCTTTAAATTGATTAGTACTGCCTGAGGTCCAAGTTAAAAGATATTGGGGTTCCTGAATAACAGCCCAGCCCCTCGCTGAACACATCATCATAGTCATTAAACAAGGTGTCCACTTCAGCATTTGTAATAGAGTGGATTCCGCTTATATGGAGGCCAAGGGCAGGGAACCAGTCTAACCCCAACAGGGTAGGGAGAGCACCATTCACTACCACTAAAGGCAAGTGACCTTTAAAATTTTGAAATTGAACAAAAAACTTGCCTTTTCTGATGACTGGGATGGTTCTGCCTTGGTAGTCATGTAGGGTTAACTGGCAGCCGTGAAGCTTCTTCTTAGCCATTCTGGGAAGTAGTTGTTTCAAGTGCTCCATGAGATGATGGACAGTGCTGAGACTGTGTCAACCTCCATCCTGCAAGGTTTCCCTTCTATAGAAACAAAAACACTGATTTTGTTAGAGCCTTTGTTAGTCAGCTTGGCTTGATAGCAGGTAAAACAGTCTTCAACTTGTTTTTGGAAATGTTGGGTTGTCTGACGCTTTTGGGTGAAAGTCTTTCCTGCTTGACAGATCCTGGCTAAATGACCCTTCCTCTGGCATTTTAGACAAATGCCATTCCTGAACTTGCAGGATGCCCTGAGGTGGCTTCCCTCACAGCTTAGACAAATGGGCTGAAGCCGTAGAGGTAGATTGGGGTTTGGCCTGTTCTCCCTTTGACTGTTTTTTTGCTGCCTGAGGCGATTTACATCATTAGCCTCTTCATAGCCTTCTTCTGTGGAGGCTTCATCATGATGGATGGCTGAGCTGCTCTGGCTAATTGGATTTCCCTGAATTTCTGCTGCTGAAAGTGCAGATAGTTCAGCAGCTTGAGATTCTTCAATTGCTAATTTAAGGGTTAAATCCCCTTTAGCCAATAGACACCTTTGTAGCCTTAAATCCCTGACTCCACAAACTAGTTGGTCTAATAACATGTCTTCTAGATAGTCTCTAAACCCACAATGCAAGGCAACTGTTCATAGGACAGCCATGTACCCACTAATAGTCTCTCCCTCAGCCTGAATCCATCTCCTAAAAGCATGATGCCTGGCAATTCAGGATGGCTTAGGGAAATAGTGGTTGGAAAGAATTTTCTGCAATTCTTCCCATGGAACAGTCTTAATTGAATGTGGAGCTAATAATGCTGTAGCAGTGTCAAACACTGTGGCTCTGCAAAAACTTAAAAAGTAGGACTTTTTCCTATGGTCGGAAATGTCAGCGAGGTCTATGGCATCTAGGAAACAGTCAAATCAGTTTCTGTAGGATTCCCATGTTTCTGCTGTTGGTCTGGAAGGCAGGAATGCAGGGTTCGAAGTCATCTTGACTCAGTGGTGCCAGATCTTCTGAGGAAAGTTGAAATTCGTGCTCGCAAATAGTGACAGTAAGCTCTTAAAGTGACAGTAAGCTCGGTAGTGACTTCGGCTCCTTTTCATAGTGACTTCGCTTAGCAATTCTTTGCCCGGTTGCCTCTTATATGTATCCTGCCCTCGTCGCCAGTGTTGTAGAGCAGCGGAATAACCTGAGGTGAACACGGAGCGAACTTCAGCTTTTACTTTATTGTAACAATAAAGGGTTGCCGCGGCTGCCACACTAACAAGGCAGCCAGCTGGCAGACAACAGCTGATGCCGTTTGACAGCTCCCTTTTATAGCCAGCTGTCAAATGGCATCAGCCAATATGAACGGTCCATGTTCCCACTGGAAACATGTACCAGAGTGAAGACATTAGTTCAGTCTTTTCCGAACGCCACAGTAGTTAAGGTGTTAGACTAGAAATAGGAAGGGTTATGTTTAGGTCAGCCTTAATCATGTTTATATTTTGCATTTTGCTCTTAGAAGGCTTGATTATATATTAATCAATAAACATCTAATACGCTGCATACTTTTCATACCTGAATTATTATTACTTTATTTACTTAGACAAGAGTAATTTAAGATTTTTTAAACTTAAGTATCTTTTTCGTCATAGTAGTTCAATAGTACAGTGTAACAATGCCCTCTAGTGTGCAGAAGCCCCTAATGCATTGCTGTAAATGTATTAATTTCTTCTAAAATTAATGTAACAAATCAGGGGGTTGCTGATGATGTGTAGTCATATCTGTAACATCAAGAAATTACTTTAATATAAGATGTCTAAATTTACATTCATATCAATCCTTTATTTATGCATATTTGAAACCAGAGGACAAACATTTTATTCATCTAATGAAGTAGTCTACAGTCTACACTCTACACTCATCCCATAATAATATTGTGTTATTAAAGCCCTTTTTGTTTTTGCGAAAGGGAGAACAGAAATACAACACATATTGTCTGTATTTATTTGATCGTTGTTAAGTATTTTGGCATATCAGATCAGGTAACGATTTTGTGATCCCCTCCCCTAATTCTTGCACTGATGCTGCTGTACTAAAAAAAAAAATCAAATGAAGAAATTATTATATCAGAACTGATATTCTTCAATCAGAACAGAGAGTGAGATATATTGCACAAAATCTGAACTGATTTATGTGACTTCCAGTACAAGAAAAGCATATCAAGCTTCCATATAGATACATCACCATCTTCCAATTTCTCTTGCCAATCTTTATTCTGAGAGGAGATTTGATAATAATGTGAAGTTGGAATTGTTATAATTAAATGCTGGGTTTAAGTTAATTATGTGCCATTAAGTTATTATTGACCCTACTACATACAGTAGATATGCTTTATTTCGGTTAGTACCAAGATCTAAATGTGAAATTCAGTTTAATAACTGAATTGTTATTAGACAATACATTGTTTGTGATCTCAACAGAATTCCATTCAGATGCAGTAATTGGGTTCTGCATACCTAATTCTGCTGACTGAGTTTACACAAACAGGTTTTATATTTTAGAAGTCTCTCTGTGATCCAGAGCTGCAGATACACCTTGATATTTCCTCCACTATTAGCTGTTTCTGTTCAAGATTGGACTCTGGGTGGATTCAGTGTCTCTTTGTTCCCAACTTAGTTCACTGATTTTCACAAGAATTGATTATATAAAAGATCATACACCCCTACTTCTGATTGGTGCCATAGGGTCCAGAATGAAACAAGTTCCTCAAAAGATATAACTGTTTCTGAAATCAGTCTCCACAAAACAGTAAGTAAGTAAGTAAGTAAGATGGTTTCTTTGTAAATTACATACAACTTCTTTGATAAAATATGAAGATGAAAACTGGAACATGTTCAAAGCAGGATTTTTCAAGAGGGATATATGCTCCCAAACCATTATGCTCTTGACAGGCAATCTCTTAGTATTTTCTTCATATATAAGGCTTTTACATGCCTAATGATATTTCACTGTTATTGTGTCCATCTTTCTGCAAAGTAAACTTTGCAAATGTATATTGCTATTTGAGCACAGTTCATACATTGTTTCAAAGGAGATGAAAACTAACAGATAGGGACTTCAGCAATGAAAATAAGGTTAATGATAAACATGTGTGCAGTGTAATGGAAAATAATTGTCATAGTGTTTTTAGATCAAACACAGTGCCGAAACTGTGTATATGTATGCATGTCAGAGTGCAAAGCCATCTGAGAGGCATTGGTAGTTGTAACAACTGTAAAATTGGACAGAATTCAACGTAGCTGTCTTGACTCATCTGCATTTTAGTATACATCCCCCCCGAGTAGAAACAAGACAGTGTCAGGAAACCTGAATGCTGATTCTTTGGTCTTCTTTGCACCTCTCTAATTCTTCGCTTGATCCATCACACTGGGAATTCCAAAGCAATGATTAAATCAACAAGAGAAAAGAAGATGCAATTGGAAAGCCAATGCAAAATAAGCAGCATAGCAGATACTTATTGTACACCTATTTTTGCAACAGTTAGGTATATTGTATTGGTATATTTTCAAATAGAATAGAATGGAATAGAATTCTTCATTAGCCAAGTGTGATTGGACACACAAGGAATTTGTCTTGGTGCATATGCTCTCAGTGTACATAAAAGAAAAGATACATTTGTCAAGAGTCAAGAATCATAAGTTATAACACTTAATAAAAGTCATAGGGTACAATAAGCAGTCAAATCATACTAGGAAACAGTCAGTATAAATTGTAAGGATACAAGCAACAAAGTTACAGTCATACAGTCACAAGTGGGAGAAAATGGGTGAAAGAGGATGGGAGGATTAATAGTAATAATAATGCAGACTTAGTAAGTAGTTTGACAGTGTTGAGAGAATTATTTGTTTAGCAGACAGATGGTGTTCAGGAAAAAACTGTTCTTGTTCTGGTGTGCAATGCTCTATAGCGTCATTTTGAGAGTAGGAGTTGAAACAGTTTATGTCTAGGATGTGAGGGGTCTGTAAATATTTTCACAGCCCTCTTTTTGACTTGTGCAGTATACAGGTCCTTGATTGAAGGCAGGTTGGTAGTAATTGTTTTTTCTGCAGTCCTAATTACTCTCTGGTGTCTGTGTCTGTCTTGTTCTCAGATATGCCTTCTGAGAATTCACTGAATCCATGGGACAGCGCCCTCTTGCTTTATCCCACAAATTCGTGAATATTCTGCAGGACTATTATGGAACATAATATAATTTATGTTCACATATAAATTATACACGCACATATATGTGTGTGTGTACGCATATTTATAGGTATTTGTAAAGGTGTAAATATGCTTGGATAATGGCTATGCAATGTTTTTCAGTTTGATAAACCTTAAATATAACCTATCCAGGTGTTGAATTGTATAAATTATTGGCTACATATTTTTCTGAAATATCAAAGAAGATAGAGATCACATAATGCTGGTTGAATATCCACTCATATTTATTTTCCTGCTCTTAATCTCCACTTTGTGCATTCTTATTATAGTGTTATTTTATTTGAGCCTTTAGAAACTATGGATTCATTATGAAATTAAAAATTACAATTAGTTTTATGCTTAGAGAATGCCTCAGCAGGTAATCACTAATTATTATGTTTTTTTAGTTAAAGAACATGTTATTAAAATTACTTTAGTTAATAATCTATTCAGAGAAAATTGAAGCTAATTCATAACTTAAAAAGTATATAATATTCATTCTTAAGAAATGATATAGAAATTATTAAATCAGTGAAACAGAACTGGGCCAAGAAGCATCTGGTATCACACAACTGAAAGGCCTAACATGACATTAGGTCCCAATATAGGAGCCATTTGAATCTGAGATGGGATGCTCTTTCATAGATTACATAGATTTCCATAGATTCCAAACAATTACTACCAACCTGCCGTTAATCGAGGATCTGTATACTGCACAAGTCAAAAAGAAGGCTGTGAAAATATTTATAGACCCCTCACATCCTGGACATAGACTATTTCAACTCCTTCCCTCAAAATGACGCTATAGAGCACTGCTCACCAGAACAACTAGACACAAGAACAGTTTTTCCCCGAAAGCCATCACTCTGCTAAAGAAATAATTCCTTCAACACTGTTCAACTATTACAAAGTCTGCCCTACTATTACTATTTATCTTCTCATCACTTCTTATCACCCATCCCCTCCCTCTTGTGACAGTATGAGTGTAACTTTGTCTGTTGTATCCTTACACTTTATTTTGACTGTTTCCTAGTATGATTTGATTGCTTATCGTACCCTATGACTATCATTAAGTGTTGGAGCTTATGATCCTTGACTCTTGATGAATATATCTTTTCTTTTACGTATAGTGAGAGTATTTGCACCAAGAGAAATTCATTGTGTGTCCAACCACACTTGGCTAATAAAGAATTCTATTCTATTCTATTCTATTCTATTCTATTCTATTCATAGGGCAGGCATGGTGACAAAGGAATCATGCCTCCTGGGGCACCTTCTGGGTCTCATGAGATGATACTGATAAATTTATGGGACCCTGTTTAGCTATGGGATATGTTGTCTCTCATACCCCTCCTCTTTAGAATGTGCTCCCTCCTTCTTGGGAAATTGCCAGTTCACTAGAGTTCCACACACTAGTTCCCCCTTCATCAGAGTTATTCCTCACAGGCATTTCACCAGTTTTATGAATTTGAATGTCTGGCATGCAATGGAAGGGGTTGGACAAATTACCAAATGTGTATTATGACTAGAGATGCAAAACTCTGCCTTCTTTTTTTACTACTTGCATCATGATCTCTATACAAGTACAAAGCCAGTGCTTGAATCATGATATCATAACACATGCTTCATCATTTTGGAAAAAAAAAAATCTTGGCTTGTTGCAAACATCCCTGGTAGATTGTAAGAATGAATATAAGGGTAAGGGATTGCTTCTTCACTCACTACAGACATCTACTTGTTGATAGTCATGTAGCCTTTTCACCTCCCCTACCATATGTGTAATTTTGTAGAATTTTACTAAGTTTGTGGAGAAACATTATTTTACTGCTGGGGTTTTGCTTTGGGGTTGGGGTGTGTGGGGGTTGTTGGTATTGTGGAATGGAAACATGTTGCAAATTAAAACACTTTTCTCCACTTTAACAGATTCATGCGGGAAATTAGAGTATAAAGCAGACTATATCACATGCAAACATTATTTTCAGTTAAAGGAATGGAAAAAATGATCAAACAGATTTTTTGAAGGATGTTGAAGCTGGGAATAGGGAGGGTTATTTTAAAATAAATTCAAAAATGTATTATTAAAAAGATATATATTACAGAAGTGGCAAAGGGATAGATTTGAAAGCATAGAGCACCTTTTAATTTAATATGTCTCATCTAAAGAATTTGTATTTATTTAATTTTCTTTCAGTTGTTACTACCGTACTTTGGAGAAACAGATGGTTCAGAATAGGAAAATGAGAGGGTGCTTTTCTTGTTTAGTAAATAATTACTGTACAGTGTAAGAATGGTGAGATTGAAAAAGATTGTAGCTGAAAACAAACCTGAAAGACAAAATAGTAACAATTTGAATTAGAGAAACAATACAGCTTTGTTAGATGAAAATAAAGAAGATTTGGAACAGTTACCAATGAAAAAAATGAAAATGAAAAACTCAGGATGTTAAGTATTAAGAAGTAAACATAATATTAACCAACAAGCGAATAGTGCAATGGAAAAAAGATGATGATAGACAATTCCATTTTGGATACTAGGGAGGAAGACAATTACAAACTTTATTGTGAAGGATAAAGCTATTTCTATGGGAAGAAAGTTCACAATAATAAATTGTTCTCCCAGTGCTAATGTACATTTTGAAAACTAGACATTGCAATCATTAGTTCTGGAAAAACAATTAATTATTCTGAACTTTACTCAGATATGAGAGCTTCTATGCAAGAGAAAGAGAGAGAGCAAGAGAAAAATGTCTTTGAATTATGGATTTGGAGACTGTTGTTAGAGTATTGCAATCAATAAGGTCTGGATAAAATATTCTGCTTTTTGAGGAAATGATTTAAGCAAAAAAATTTATTCCTTGGTCATGTAACACAAATCATAGACTGCAAACTGCAACTATGCTTAGAAAATTTAAGTGAAGTAGAAAAACAACAGATAAGATCTGGCAGGATAGCTGACCTGGGTCAGTATCAAGATATCAGGGAAATGTCATTGGCAGAGTGGTGGATTGTTACTAGCATCAGATTGTGATGGAATTCATTTGTCTATCTTGTCATCAAGAGTCAGGCTTGACTCAATTGCACCCAATCAATTCTACTGCCAATGGATTTCTTCATTCATATGTTTAGTATTCTGGACTAAATTATCTGATTGTTTTCAGTTCATTTTCCAAGATAAAATTTTTGAGGATTATGAATAAATTACTATGTGGAAAACCTCAGTGCATTAGACAAGCTGTCAGGAAACAAAGATGAGGTCACGTAGACCACTTGTAGGAAACTGTCCAGCAAGACTGTACTCAAGGGTGTATTAGCATTGGAAGTACAACGGCATTTAGACCATTGCCTAACCACTGGCCCACACTCCCTCTCATATCAAAACAGCTGTTTTTCATTCAAATGTTGCACTTAAAATAATAATGAAGTTTATAAAAAATGTTTTGAAAGCAATTATGCAAATCCTATTTTTGGAGAAACCATTTTTGGGAAAGGGTACTGGAAATATTTAGAAGTACATAATTTTATCCCCCCCCCCCTTTTGTAAGAGTTTCAATGTAGCAAGAGCCTTTAGGGAATATGTTCTTGAATACAAGCTGAAGGTTGAATAATATGGACTAATTAAGTAGCAGCACATCTCATTAAAATGGTTATAACAAAAAATGATACAAATTGTCTTGGAATGATATAAGTTTATTGATTTGACTGCAAGTTATAATAACATCGGGTGTAGAGTATGAGTATAGCCCAGCTATCAGTGATTGCTAACAGGCATTCATTGTATTTGAAATAAAAGTTATATTTCTTAAGAAGACAAAAAGGCTCACTTGTAACTAAAATATACCTTGAAGAGAATGAAGATTGTGAATAAATAAGAAGCACAATAGTGAGAATAAGAGAAAGGATGCTCCCTATCTCTTAAACACAGAAATTTTAAGAAACTCCTTTAACTAATAATAAGATGAGTAAAAAGAAAATAACAATATGTGAAGATGCCTTCCCTCATCTTGTTCTAACATTTCTAAGGGGTCAGATATGCTAAAATAAGTACAAAGAGATGATAAATCTACAAAACTATTTCTATACCTTTCCTCTTTTATATTTTAATCTTAAAAATTTTGATAGCTACATTTTCATAAAAGAATTGCTTAAATAAAGATCTCTTTGAGTCAAGGTTAATGGTGACTTCATGAACCAGACTAAGTACTTTCCTTGGCAGCCAGATAGAATTCATTGCCATTGACTTATTCTGAACTGACTTTTTTTTATGGCTTCCTAGTCTAGTCTCAGCTCTGGTATTTCCTGGATATCTCCCATCCAAGGATTAATAGGACTTTACCCAATTTAGCTTCCAAGTTCAGACAAGGTCAACCGTATGTTCTCATCTGCTGAAGCAAATAGCTTCAGCCTAATTATTACTCATTAATCCCTTATTAAACACTTATAGTTCAAGGTCACATTTTAAAAGTTTCCTTGTTTAGGATTTTTGGTTTCATTAGATGACTTATCAATATAGAACAGCATCCAAGGAGGAAGGAGATTTCTTAATACTGGCAAGTTAAAATACTTAAGAATCTGCTATTGGAGATGTTTGTGACCTTTATAATCAGATAATCAGTGGATCTGGCATAAATATAATATATGCTACACTTCAGCAGTGAAAAGTTTAGATTGTTTTTTTCTAACTTAATGTCCTTTCTGATTTACTAGGAGTACAATTCCTGGAATTATCAGCAATTCCCCTATATATAGAAAGTAGCAGGTTATGAAACCTGCTGTGATATTTATAAACATGCCATTCTGTGTTTCAATCAATTGTAAAAAAAACATGTCAGAAATTACATCAACTTTTTATGCTTCAGTCTCTGTTGATTTGCAGCTAGGAAATGGATTGTAACAATAAGTTTCACATATAGTATAATATAGTAATAGAATCTTCTTTATTGCTGTTGGTCTGGCATAAGAGTTCCTGGGATCTTTAAATTGAGCCCATTGAGTCTCTTCATTTTTGTTTTTGTTCAGTGCCTGAAATAAATTGCAAGTGCAATGCCTATGCCATTCTCATTACTTCAAAGTCACATGACCTTGGATTCACAAGCATCATATGGTCACATCTGCAGGTACTTTGCTGCTAGGTGCTTTGCCTTGCTTTAAACGGCCTGCTAAGCTTATAGCAACTAAGGAAGGAATGAGTAGTGGGGATAGATTATATCTCTTATACAAAGAATGAGTGAGATAGCAGCATCCTGCAGGTAACTCCAGGCCTACTAAGGTAAGGTCTATCTTAAATAATTTCAATTCTTGGTGACCAGTTGGACATGGATAAGCAGGCTTTTCATAAAGAAGTAATTTATTATTGCCTTCTCTCTAGTCTAGTCCTTGTTGGCTGTTGGCTTCCTATCCAAGTGATAAAATGTGACTTGAGTTAAGGTTTCTGAGATCAGCCAATGTTGGTTTTGTGGTGCCACCTGCTGGATTCCATTCTTTTACCTGAATGCAATCATTCATTTACTGTCATGTTAAAAGCAGTTCTTAATTTCTGTGATGACCTATTTCCCTTCAATATCTGCAAGTCTAAGGAAAGCAGGACACCTAGGATATGAGGAATAACAGCCATTTATTACCAGGCTTGTCTTGATTAATTTACTGCATTGTTTTTCCAGGATATATTTCGATTCTTCCCACATTACTTTATTGAGAATAGAAGGTTCAAGAAATATACAGTATGTGAGGAGGGCGGAACTGGTGTCATGGTGGTTGGATGGGCGATCTTGATCCTCCAAGATCACCATCACTATCTCAGCTGCTGGTTGGTCCCCACAAACCTAAACCATCCCGTAGAGATGGTGATTGACAAGGGCATGTCCTGTTGATCCCAGGGACATTGCAAAGCCCCTGGTTGATCCAGGGAAAGCCCTTTTTGCCAGCAGCAGAGAGGCAGCCTTCCAAGCTGCTGAAGCTGGGACAGCTCCAGAACCAAAGAAATTGGAAGAAAGTGTGTCAGTTTGGTGAGATGAACTTTTATTTATTATTCCTTGGAGAGAACACCCGGAAAAAATTAAAGTGGACTAAAAGTGAAGAGGAAAGAGTTTAAGCAGCATGATTAATTGTCAAAGTGAATGTTTTTTCTTTTTTCCCCTTTTTATGGGAATTTTGAACTTGGCAAAGCTATTTAATTTTAAGCTGGACTTGTACTTTTTAATCTTTTTATTTCTGTTTGTATTTCTTTGTCCTTTTTTAACAATCCTTTTGAAAATTATTTTTTGATTAAGACTCTTCTGCTTGATTTAAGATTTATTTTTCTCCCTTTAAAAAAAAAGAGGGGGGGGGGGAAAGATTTTACTTTTTTTTCTTTTAGTTCATGGCTGTAGATTGAGAAGGGGGAAGTGAAAGTGACGGAAAGTAAATAGCACTGCCCCAGAGGCTTGGATACATTGTTTCTTTTCTCTTTCATTAGTTTGTGTTACAATCAAGGACTCTGAGCTGTGTATTGAAAAAGATAGAGATAAGGATGGCAGTTTGTTTATTCAGGTGCTCATTTCTTAACAGATAGCTGGAGCCTGGAGTTGAAGTTGAAAGAAAGAAGATTGAAGTTACCTCAAAAAACTCTGAGCTGATTTATCAAAGAGCCTTGGATATTTGGCGGCAGAGGCTTGTTTTATATTAGAATTGCTTTTTAACTTTTGCCTCCCTTTCTAACCCCCCCCACCACTACTGGGGCTCTCTTTTTCTCTTTAATTGGATTTTAACTTTTTAAACCAGGAATTAGAATGTAAACCTTTTATTTTGGTTTTCTTTTTGTTTATTAAGAGGAACATATAGAATATTTCTCTTTCTTTTTCCCCCTTTTTTATCGCTGATTTTTTACTTTTTATGTTTACCATTGTAACTAATTAGATTAAGGTATACAAGTGCCTGAAGACTTTTTTTTTTCCTTTTTTCCTTTGGAGTGGCAACTGTTTGCCTTCGTCTTTCCCCTCCCCTGTTTTTCTTTTTCTCTCTCCCTCTTTCTTTACAGATAAGCATTATAAGATGAGTAGAAAGACAACAGCTCCAGCTTCTTCGATACCAACCCCCTCACCATCTGTGGGACAACAATCTATACAGACAATATTACAACAGGAAAAAGAGAAAGAGAAGGAAGTGACATTACAGATGATTATGCAAGGAATCCAGAAGATTGAGCAAAAAATAGAAAAGACAGATGAGAAAGTGGAAAATATTTAACAGATGATGATGAAATATGAAGACAGATTTTTAAAAATTGAAGAAGATATACAAAGAAATAAGAAAATTGGAGACATTGATATTCGATTGAGCAATGTTGAGAAGGGCAGATGTGAACCATTAGGATGGGAAATAGACAAATCAGAATTTTATCTAAGATTTCAAAATATAGAAGAAGAAAAAGGTGAAAACCTTGCTGAAATAATGGCAGAAATATTGGCAGAAGCACTGGAAATAACCAAAGAAAACATGATGGATGGGATGGATGAAGTGTTTCGTGTCTATACAAGATATGCAACAATGAATAGACTACCAAGAGAAATTCACATTAGATTTACTAAGAAGATTATTAAGACACAGATACTCCAGGTAGTGAGAGAGAAAACACTAAAATATAAAGATAAAGAAATTGTGGTGCTGAAACAGATACCAAGAAGAGTAAGAGAGATGAGAAGAGAATATTTATTCTTGACTAAAAAGTTACTTAAAAGAGGAGTAAACTACAGATGGTTGATGCCAGAAGGTCTCTTGTTCACTTGGCAGGAACAAAGACACAGAATTGACACAGTTGAAAAAGCTGAGCTATTCTACTTAGAATGTTTTAGAGGAAAGGAGGAGGAAGAAGAAAGGAAGAGTCACTAATTGAATTTCAAGAGGAGTGTATAGCAATAATTGAAAAAGAAAAAGAAGAAGGTACAGTAGGCGGTGAACCCAGAGAACAATGAGAATTGAGATCTACTAGAGCAATAAAACCCTCTTATAAAGCTTAACATGGATGAAAGAAAATTGATTTCGATTAACATAAATGGACTTAATTTGGCTACTAAAAGAAGGAAAGTATTTCACAGATTAGAAAAATTAAAATTTGACATAATCTGCTTACAAGACGTACATTAAAAAAACAACATGAATATATACTAAATCAAGGAAAACTAGGGAAATTATTTATGTCATTGGCACAATCCAAAAAAGGAGGTGCGGTATTATATATTAAAGAAACAATTTTGTCAAAACTAATCTACACGGATGATGATGGAAGGATCCTGATGGTGGAAATAATGGATAACAGTGTTAAAACACTTCTAATTGCAATTTATGCCCCGAATGATAAACAAGAATTCTACAGAAAATTACACACGAAAATAATAGAATTGGACTATGTTAATATTTGTATGATGGGAGATTTTAATGGAATAATTAATGACCGGTTGGATTATAAAACACAGAAAACAACAAAGAAAATTAGAAAGATACTACCAAAATCCTTCCTTTGAATAATAGAAGAATTTAACTTAAAAGATGCATGGAGAGACAGAAATGTGAAAAGTAAGCAATATACTTTTTATTCAAACAGGCATACGTCCTGGTCTAGAATAGATATGATATGGATGTCAGCAGAATTATTGACTAATGTATGACTAATGATTAACTAATGATTATTGACTAATGATTGAAATAGAAACAAGCACTTGGGCAGATCATAATCCAGTGTCAGTTATTTGGAAAGGACACAAGAGGAGATCTAGATGGACTTTAAATAATATGATATTAAAAGAAAAAGACTTTAAACAGAAAATAGAGAAAGAACTTCTTTTCTTCTTTAAAGAAAATAGAAAAGAGGATACATCTTTACAGAATCTCTGGGACTTGATGAAGGCCTACACAAGAGGCTTGATAATAGATTATACTAGGAGAGGAAACAGAAAACAGAAAAAGACATTTTAGACATTAGAGGATGTCTATAAAAGATTGGAAAGTCCCCATAAAAAAGATATTAAAAATAAAATGGATATAATTAAACATAAAATGGGACTAATAGAAAAAGAAGAATTAGTACAAAAAATTAAAAAATGCCAAACAGAATTGAAGATGCAAGCAAACTAGGCAGATGGCTAGCTTATAAACTGAGAAAGGAAAGAAAAGTAAGAAGGATTAGTCAATTAATAAATAAAGAAGGACAGGTTTACTATGGAAATGAGGAGAAGAAAAAAATTATACAAGACTACTATGGAAAACTGTACTTTCAAGAGAATATTCAAGAAGAAATAATTAAGCAATATCTACAGAAAGTGAACCTACCTCAGATACCTAAAAATATCAAAACAATGATAGAAGGAACTATAACAATGTTGGAATTAGCAGAAGCCTTAAAAAAACAAAATGTTGGGAAAGCACCAGGTCCAGATGGTTTGCTAGCAGAATTTTACAAGACTTTTCAGGAAATACTGAATCTTCATCTTTTAGAAGTTATGAATGAAGTTATGTTGAAGAAAAGAATACCCAAAACATGGACAGAAGCATACATTACATTTATACTGAAGGAAGGTACAGACCTGCAACAAGTTAAAAATTATAGACCTATATCTTTATTGAACTCAGACTATAAAATATTTGCTTCAATTTTGGCAGAAAGACTAAAAAGATACTTAAATAATTTTATTCATACTGATCAAAATGGATTTCTGCCAAAGAGACAAATCATAGACAATGTGAGAATCATTTTGGATACTCTGGAATATTATGAAGCAAATGGCCTTGATGATTCTAGATGCACAAAAAGCATTTGACAATGTGAGGCGGCGATTTATTTTACTGCAACTGATACAAATGGGCTTTGGTAAAAAATTTATCCAAGCCATTGAAACAATATATCATGAACAAACTGCAAAGGTGATGGTGAATGGAGAATTAACAGAATCTATAGATATAAGAAAAGGGACAAGGCAAGGCTATCCATTGTCACCTCTGCTGTTTGTGTTAACATTGGAAGTGTTGAACAGGAATATTAGAGAAGAAAGAGAAATAAAAGGAATGAAAATTAAAAAGGAGGAATATAAATTGCAAGCTTTTGCAGATGACCTGGAATTTATATTAGAAGACCCATTGGAAACAGCACCCAAATTAATAGAAAAAATAAAAGAATATGGAAAAGTAGCAGGTTTGAGCATAAATAAAGACAAAACAAAGATATTAACAAAGAATATGTTAGCAAGAGAAAAGAAAGAGTTGGAAGAAAATTTAAAAATACAGGCCACGAACAAGGTTAAATATTTAGGGATACATATTATACCAAGATGTAGTACACTGAAGGAAGATAACTATGTTAAACTCAAACAGCAGATTGTGACAGATTTGATAAAATGGGAAAAACTGCAACTATCATTGATTGGGAGAATATCTATAATTAAGATGAATATATTGCCTAGAGTTTTATATTTATTCCAGACAATTCCTATTTGACTAGGGAAAGAGTTTTTTGAAGATTTAAATAGAATTGTGTTGAAATATATTTGGCAGGGTAAAAAAGCAAGAATAAAATTAAAACTGTTACAAGATGCAAGAATAAGAGGAGGGTTTGTCTTGTCCAGTTGGGAGCTATATTACCAGGTGTCAAGTTTGATGTGGGTAAAGGAATGGATAACACTAAGGAACAGTAGATTATTGACTTTAGAAGGCCATGACTTGCTGTTGGGATCGCATGCCTTTCTCTGGTATAAGGGAACTAAAACACATGGGTATTTTAGAAGACATTATATTTGAGAGGCATTGTTTTTGAACTGGGAGAAAATAAAAAGACAATACTACTTAAAAATTCCAACATGGATATCAACTATTGAAACTTTTTCTTAACCAATAATATATAAAAAGGAACAAATGGTTAGATATGGTGAGATATTAAATGAAAAGGGTGAATTTAAATCTATACAACGTTGGAAGAACAAGGTGTAAAATTGAATTGGTTTTCATATTTGCAGATACAATCTAGGTTTGATAAAGACTCTAAAGCAGAAGGTATTTATGATTAGTTGACTGATTTAGATATGGGTACTAATGAAAAGGTAATTAAAAAACTTTATGGACATCTATTAGAACTTAAATTGGAGGAGGAACAAGTTAAAGAAACAATGATTGCTTGGGGGAAAAATTTGGGATATGGGATTGATTTAGAAAAATGGCAAAAATTGTGGTCTCAAAATTATACAATGACAATGTCAACTGCATATAAAGAAAATTTGTATAAGATGTTTTTCAGGTGGCATCTACCCCGACGAGACTTGCGAGAATGTTTAAGAATACATCGGATAAATGCTGGAAATGTCATCAGATATCTGGTTCATATTACCATATGTGGTGGACATGTTCGGACGCAAAGAAATATTGGACTAAAATCCACAGATGGTTGGAAAAAAATGATAAAACAACATATAGACTTTAAAACAGAGATCTTTTTATTGGGAGTCATGCCGGACATATACAATAAAGAATTGAAATACTTGATTGTAAATGTTTTAACAGTGGCTAGAATTGTATTTGTGAAGAACTTGAAAAATGACAAAATACCTATGCAGGAGGAAGTTATTAAAAAAATTATGGACTGTGCTGAAATGAGTAAACAGACATTTGAGATTAGAGAACAAGAAGACAAGCAATTTTATATGATATGGGATTTGTTTTATCAATGGTTGGATAAAAAGACATGGTAAGGTAACAGAATAGATAATTTTGTTATAGAAGTTTAATAGACTGATACAAAATATAATGTAGACATATATAACCATTAGATGACAGCATAATATAATATTGGTCGAATAAATAGCAGGATAATTAATAATTGACAAATAGATAAACATATGTTAGTTTGACAATGTGAGATTGATATAAATTGTGAGCAATGATTATGAAAGGATTGCACAAAAGATTCTAAACCAACTGACACACTGTATGCACAAAATGGAAGATGATTTTATGTTTTTTTTAAATGTATTGTCTGTGTATGTTTGTCTTAAAATAAAAAAAAGAAATATACAGTATATAATTCCATTATTTGAGTGCTACATCTTTTAAATAGTGGTGCATGAATCAATAAAGTACTTGTTTAATTCCAGAAAATGTTTTCAATCAGTATGAAATTTATTCAATTTCTAGCACATATGATATATTCTTTTGCAAGAAATCCAACAGCACATGGATTAAGTATAAGAAAAAGTGAACATAGTTGTTTCTAATTAATGGCTGCTCTTTCCAGGGATGTTTAATAATGGGTTAAGAAATGTAATTTGATTTTAATATATTATAGGCAAATTCTTATCAGATATTTGGTCTGTAAAACTAATTCTTATTTTCTCTGTGTCTCAGGAAAAAGTAAAATTATTTTTGATTGCAGCCCATCATTTTTTGTATTTACATGCTTGTTGTAAAACTCTAATGTATTTTAAAATTTTAAAACCAAATATTTTAAAACTTTTTTAAAATAAAGAATGAAGCACAATAATAAAAGTAACTTTTAAGTTAAACTAATGCAATAACTAGAAATATTGTAGAAATTAAATCAAATTCCCATTATATAATGATAGGGAACATAGCATTTTTAATTGTCTCATATTGATTTCCTAGCCCTATCCATTCTGCCAATTAAATAATTCTAAAATTGTATTTTTCCTGCACTGCCTTATTTAAGATACTTTGCTGAATATTTAATGGATTTTATTCACAGTGTTTCAAATTAGAGCTTTCATTCCTTCTTTTTGTTACTAAAAACCATATCCAACAATGAAAATTGGGTGATCAAAGGTAATCAATAAATATAGCCAGAATATTTTCATTTCTCTTGCAAATAAAAATAATAATTATTTGTTTTTCAATATAATACATCACAACTTACATTTTTGGGTGTACAATAAATACTCCTTTTTGTTTCCCTCCTTTTAACATCAGATTTCCATATTTTTACATTTTTGTCTTTCTGTAACATCCTAAATGATGTCCTATTATTTACCAACCTTTCCAACTTTTAAATCACTCTCAACAACTGCAGAAATCAAGTTTCATTCAAAGATGAATGTGTATGGAATACTGCAGCTGATAGGTGATCAGTAGGTGAGCAAGTGACAATCAGAACCAGATGTACCTTTAGGCAACAGTTTTCTCTCTCCCCTTTTGCTATACCAATGAAAACTTTGAAAATGTTGAAACACGTAAAGCTTAATAGATGCAGCATGAACTACAAGTTAAACAGAGTGTAGAATTTGGGGCAATAGCCAGCATCAAAGACAGACAAACAAGAAAAATATGTACCAAGCAGTGGTGAAATTCAGCTAACTTGCAGCAGTTTGGCAGAACCAATACTTAATTTTTTGTTCAGTTTAGCCAACTGGTTATGATAAATCTGTGTTTTCCGGAACATGCTTGGTTTTCATTCAACATCCTTCCAGCAGGGGAAGAAAAAAAAAACCCTCCCCAAAAGTCCAAGAGAGGAGTGATGGAAACCAAACAGAGACCTTTAATCACATCACAGGTTAAACTGTCTTACTTTACAGCAGGTAGCAGGAGCAAGTGGGGCCTATGTAGCCCAGGCCAAAGTGCCAGTGGAGTTCCAGAGGGTCAGGGAGGGTGGTGAACCTGATTTCCAGCTCCGTCGTGTTTCTCCATCATATTTCTTACCATCGTGTGTAGGGAAACAAAACTTTGTGGGACTAAAAAAAATGTTCAATCAATCAATTCCAACTTATCATTAAAAAAGAAGATCTCGAGATCTTAAGGCGCTTGTGCATAGTGCTGAAAATGGAGCATTTAGAGGCTCAGCTACCTAGTCAGCAACAGTAAGTAGAACAGCAAGGTGGGGGAATCAGCTGTGGTGTGCGATTGAGATGAGCTACAAAGCAGGAAATAAAGCACGGGATAGAGCAGGGCCAGCTGATTTGTCGGAACTACCGGTTCGCCCAGACTGGTCCGAACCAGCAGCATCCATCCACTGTGGGCGGTCATAGGTGGGGCAAGCTCCATGGCATGGTGCTGCACTGCAATGGAAAAACAGGAAACAGGATGACTGGCATGAGGAAAAGAGGAGGAGCAGAGAACATTGCAGTGCAGCACCCAGGATCCACTTTGACAGTGGGAGGGTGTTGGATGATGGTCAATCTGGCTTACCCAGGGTCAGGTTGGCCGTCACAGGAGGCTCATCCCACAGGTACAGCGGAGCTGAAGAACAAGGATGCACCATGTCTCCTGCTCAACCTGACCCTGAGTGAACCAGTTGTTAACTTATTTGAATCCCACCACTGGTACCAAGGTATGTTGTCTTTTGTTGAGACAAAAGGCAGGCACTCAGCAGCTGATTAATACTGCATGATGGTTTATTAGTTAATCAGGTTGATAGGGGTTTTGAGCAACCAAGTATACTAATTTTGTCTAACAGGTAGATCAAACTAAGTCATTCTGCTAAACAGGACTTTATTGCATGATGAGTGATACTTTTCTGTTCCCAAATCATTTTATCATTTCAACGACTATTTCTTCATGGATAGCTGGAGAATTCTATGTGTTGAAGTCCAGACATCTTAATGTTGCTAAATCTAAAAAGTAATGCCTTTTTCTCCTATTCTTTTTCTTCTTCATAGTATTTTCTATTTCATTTTTTCCGAGCTGTTTCATAGAACTCCGTAAATGTGTTTTAAACAATTTATTGGATTTTGAATTGTATTTGGGCTGAACAGCTTTTGTGCCGGTCCTTTAAATGTTCCTTCAAGTCCCTTACACATTTTGTAAGAAGTTGTCTCTTCTTGAGATATAGAAAAACTTTTTTGGGGAAAAAAAGGAAGATCTGCTCTAAATTTTATTCTTGTTTTTTGTGGGGAGGGAATAGAGTCTCACAGAAATCATAACATGGAAATCAAAGTATAGAAAATAAATTGGAACCAGGACTATAACATTTTATTATGTTAGTATCTGGGATACTAAGCTTCATATTTTCTTTTTGCATAAAGGTTTATTTAGGACAGGCAATCAAATCATTTACAAATGAATACTGTAAGTCATCATACATTTAATTTTCTGTTATTCAGAGCCAATATACCTGAAATTACTGAACAATCTACTCCTTTAACATTTTATTTTCCTTTTCATAATGTTGAGGTTTCATTGTCTCCACTAGAATTCATGATATGTAGCACTTTTTCTGTTTATCTTTATCAATTTCTTATCTTTGGTGTTCAAGATTTCCCTTGCTCCAATCTCTCCAGTACACTGTTTAATCCCACAAAGTATCACTGTACAAAAGTGTTAGTCTTCATTAAGAGCACATCTGAAATGTAAATGCAAGTGTTATACAAAACTAATTATGAAAATTAGGTCAATGATGAATTATGCAGATTAATAATTGAATAAAAATTTCAACTGTGAACAAAAGGACAGGATTTCTCGCAGAAAGATAAATAAGTGAGTGAAGGACAGAAATTTAGGTTAAGAATAAATGGATAATAAAACTAGTATTTCTATTGCTAGAAATACAAGTTTCATGGGGAAAGATTTTTAGTTGTATTGTTTGTGTATTTGAAATGGAGTTTATAAGTCTGCTGATGCTAACATTTTGAATTACAAAAAACCCAATATACATTTTATAATTTAATCATTGCACTTAGAATGGTGCAAAATAAAAGGTAGTCAATATATTTCTTATAGAGATATCATGAATTCTTAGTTCAGGTTCCATAGCATGTATTTGGTTTTATCATTTTGCAGGAATCTGTAATTTTAACACAGCGCTGTGTCTAGACGGAGTGTACAAACCTGATATTGAGATTTCTTAAACCAGCTGTGCCAAATATGTCTCACAAATGATAGAATTCCCACTGAGGCCATAAAGTGCTTATGCATTCCTTAAATCACTATGAAATAAAGGTATCGGAAAGGAAAACAAGACATTATGATCTTGTTGGTTTATTTTTGTGGGGTTTATTTTTATCACTCTTATTTTTATAGAATGACAGATATATATTCATTGATTTCTTTGCTATAAAGCATTCTTAAAGTTATCACTTCCGTAAATGCTTACACAACGTAAACTATCAAAATATGAGTTATTGTTTAAACTATTAAAGTGAAACATTTAAATCAGTTCTTTTTGAATTTGAATAAATTTCATTTTAGTCTAGTTGCTAAAGCACAGGCTAGAAAGTGGCCATGACTTCAAGTCCTGCTTTAGCCATGAAATTTAGCTGGATGACTTTCAGCCAGTTACTCTCTCTCTCAGCTGATCCACTTCACAGGGTTGTTGCTATGGGAAAAATAGGAGGAGAAAGGTGTTGGATATGTTCACTGCCTTCAGTTATTTGTAAAAACAATAAAGGCGTATACAAATAAATAAATGACAATCATTTATAATAATTACACCCTGTTATTTAATACCTTTTCCAAATGTTAGGTACATGTATTTCTTACAAGTGCAGAAAAATGTCTCACTGAGCTCAATGTGTGTACAGGAATGTGAAACCATTTTTAAAAAATAAAATTGAAGCAGGGATTAGAAAGATTTCAGAATTTTTGATTGTATTACATTTTACATTTTTTTAAAAAAAAAAGTTGTATAAATAAATATATGTGAGACAGAGGATCAATTTTTCTCAAGCAATTGTCTGTGTTTTCTTTGGGACATCTTCTTCACCCTTTGTAAAATGAAGTTATAGCCACACTTTATTGTTATTAGGTTATTTTGCCTAGACTGAGAGTAGGGAATATGTCCAAATCACACAATTATTGGCAAATCTTGGGATTCCCATGGATCTGCCTTTAAACACATATTTCTTCTGCTAGTAGCTTCACAAGACCTAGCATAGTGGCATATTATCAAATGTTTTTATAATTCAGCAGAATGTTTTAAAAAAATATGGTTTGCCATTTTGGAACCTTAGGAATCTGTGTTTTTCAAGACAAGATTTCCACACCCAAACCTTCTGCACAGCAATCTTCTTTAAGCATAGTAAAAAGTTTTTATATTGGAAATCTGTGTTATAAAACTTAAGGATTTATTTAAAAAACATACATATGTAGAACTGCGCATATCCTTACCCCAATACCAAAGTGTTAGGACCAACATATACGATACTTCTCCAGCTGTGGGAAATAGGGATTGCAAATAGGTTCATTCAGAAATTGCAAATAGAGTCACAGAATATTATGTAAAAATAAACTGCAGATAAAGGAGATCTACTGAAGAAATTATTTGTATTCAATACAATATTTTCTCTAGCAATTATTTAGGCCTCACTTCTAGAATAAAGCCATCATGCCCAGAAACAAACCAATGTGCAATATGATAAATTCTGTTCACCTTAGTGACAAACAGTGCAATCGTCTCTCAAAATATAGGCCTGAAGAGTCATATCTAGCTCTACATTCAATAGAAACAGAATGAATGGTGATGTGGGAGCAAAATGATAACAAAAGACTATCCTCCATATATGATCTAGCAGATGTGCAATGGAAGGCAAAGGTGGCCCAGAGAACATGCTAAATCTTTGCACCCAGATCAAATCTGGCCATTCAGGAATCAATTTACTAAGATGGATACAGGAAACTATAGGATACAGGAGGCTGCAGCATCCACAAAGGCTCATGTGTGACTTTCAGTCACACTTTCTTTCCCTTTTATTACTCACTGCTGCAGCATCACAAAGATCTCTTATAATTAGTAGAACTTGAAGTCTTTCTGAAATAATTTAGAAAAAATAATTTGGAGCATGAAGGAGTGTGGATGTAGCACCCAGCTACAATTCTTTAAAACAAGACTATCCTGTTTCCTGTTATAATGTGAGTGCTGTGTGATTCTAAGGAGGAAAAAAAATGCTTTAAAGAATTGCAGGTAGGCATTTTGTTTGCACTCCTGTGCCCTCCAAAGCACCTTTCCATTGTTTTTCCCAAAGAATTGCATATACCTAAAAAATAGTACTTTGCAAATTTTATATAAGGCAATAAAATATAAATTGCTTTCAAAACTTTTTAAAGAAAAAGATAAATTTGAAGAAATTTTCTTGGGAGAAGTGTACTTTTTCAGGGAGAATTTGCAGAATTCAGTTATAAAATAATCTCTTCAGTGGTCTGCAGGTTTTTGGCCTTACACACTTTAATTCAGTCCTAATAGAAGACATCAGGCACGGGTGGGATTCTATTGGTTCGGATCAGGGGTGGGATTCAATATTTTTAACAACCAGTTCTGTGGGCATGGCTTAGTTGGTGGGCGTGACCTGGTGGTCATGTTATTGGCTGGGTGTGGCCAACTCAATATCACTTACATCGAGGCACGCATTTCCTCGCCTCGCCTCTCATGACTGTGGGGATGCTGCAACAGCATAAGTGTGAAAAATGGTCATAAGTCACTTTTTTCAGTGCCATTGTAACTTTGAATGGTCACTCCACACAAGCAAAGTACCAGCAAAGGAGGGGAAAAAAAACTCCAGGGAAGTTCCAGAGACAGGAAGTCTAGTCCTGCCAAGAATGTAATAAGGGTTAATGGAGAGGCAGTTTCTGTAAGCAACACCCGAATGTTTCCTTCCTGCCTTCCTTACAGGATTAGCCCAGTAATTTGGTTCTCCGAACTGCTTAGAATGTTAACAACCAGTTCTAGTGAATAGGTGCAAACTGGTAGAATCCCACCCCTGGTTCTAACCGGATTGGGCGAACCCTTTGTTCCCATGTTCGGCTTGTTCCAAAACGGTTCACTGCAATGAGCAAGTGGGCCTGCCCACCTGCCCCTGGTCTTTCCTGTGATTTATGCCTTTGTTTAGAGCACAACTGATTTGCGTGGCAGAGCAGTTTGCCACACTTCAGCTGTTTTCTTCACAGAGGCTGCAGCTGAAGGTAAGTAAAAGTAAAGCAAAGCACGCAGTTGTTATACCAGTGGAATTCCACCCCTGGCATCAGGAATACACTTCTCCCATGGATATTTTCCAATTGTAGTCCTACTATATAAGAGTGGATCCATCTTAAGATAGTTTGGGGGAGAGGTTTCCCATAAATTTCAATGAGAACTTCCCAAGGCCATTTGTTTCCTGCTCAAAAAGGTATTCAGGATAATCATTTCTTGTTCTTAAAAGTAATCCATCTTTTATCTTGTACCTTTGGCCATGTCCTCTAATTTTTACACTTCCCTTTTGTTGTTATTTTATCACTGTTGTCTCATATGCTTGAAAATTCCCTATATGTTTATGACATCATGAAGTTTTTGCAATTGTAGTAATTTCGAAGAAAGCTTGAATATATCACTTCCTTGAAGCTGCTTTGCAAAACAACATGGCTTCTTGTTTGAAAGGAGAAACAACACAGCTGCCTTGTTTTGCTTTGTGCAACAACACAGATGTCAAACTCGTGGCATCACGATGCCATCACGTGACTTTTGCGACCTTTTTCCCCTTCATGGAATGGGGTGATTGTGGCTTGGCGTGATGCATCCAGCCTGCAGGCTGCTAGTTTGATTGATACCCCTGTCAGCTACATCCTCTTCCACAGCACAAAACCGTTTCCAACCACTGCAAACACCAAAAGAGGCTGTAGAATGGCAGAGCACATCTCAATGAGGCAACTAGCTTCATCTTGTAAAGGTTCATCAATCTCTTTGGCAGTCTCCCTACTAGAAAAGATCCTTTATGTGACAATAACCTTGAATACATTTGTAGCTGGATAGTAGAGTAAGTAGTATCTGTAAGAATAGAAAATGAATAGCACCCATGTGAAAATGTTCATAGGATTATGTTTAAAAGGGAAACTTGAAAGAGAATAATTCAGCATCTTTGTATATAGATTATTATTGTACCTTACACCCTTATATTTTCACTTAACAATTCAATAGATTTTAATTAATAAGAATTAATAATAAAATATCACATACTTCAGAAAATTTAGTTCTGTACAAAAACCAGATACCTTTTGGTGAAGCCAAACCTAAAATTTCACTCTAGAGGTCAGTGTTGTGCATAGATCAACATTTTTCTGAAGAAGAGAAAATTATCCATATGAGTAATTTTTCCTAGTTATAATCTTATATACAGGCAGCTACCTTCCTACTGAATTCAGAGAGATTGAAGAAAGCTGTTAATCTAGAACTGCAAGATATCTCATTTTACTAAGGCAACCTCTATTTTTATGGATATTGATTTGAGGGAATTGCAAATGTATACACAATGACCATACACCTAAATAGCAGATTTACCATATGCTTCAGTCTGCATTCTCACACTCAACAAAATATACACTTGCCTGTTTGAAAAACTCTTCCATGCATTATACTACCAAGACAAGTAACATTTATTTGTTTTGATAGTGCTAACAGATGTTAGCTGGAATATTGAGAACTTTCTCTGGGGTTAGAGAAGAACTTTCTTTGGCCTAAGTCAAGAGATCATTTAGTCAGCAAGTTTGTTTTGTTTTCAGCTTTATATTTAAAATATATTTAGGCTGGCAGCATTTTCTTATCTAGGGTCAGTGGTTCAGTTCCTATTTGGTAACCAGTAGGTTGAGAAGGATTTACAGCTTTTGTTAAAATATAGCAAAAGGTCGTAAGCTCCACTTTATTTTACATGTACCAATGCTCAGTCGATGTGCATAGGGCTTAGACCACAGCAGTATGATGTTCCTATAGTCATTCTGGCTTCCCTTTGCCTCTTTCGCAGATGCTACTGTTTGATTTACTCTTTTTTATGTTGCAAATAGAGTTGCTTTAGAATTTCTACAAGAGTTTATGAATTTTGCATTATAGTTGTATTCAGTGGTGGGATTCAAATTTTTATACTACCGGTTCTGTGGGCGTGGCTTGGTGGGCATGGCAAGGGAAGGATACTGTAAAATCTCCAGTCAGAGGTGGTATTTGCTGGTTCTCCAAATTACTCAAAATTTCTGCTACCGGTTCTCCAGAACTGGTCAGAACCTGCTGAATGCCACCTTTGGTTATATTCAATTTTGCCTACCAGCAAAACTTATTTTTCCTGGATTTCCCACATCTGCTTGAGAGGCAGGAGTGTCTGCAGAATATGGTCAAAAAAAGTCAAGGCACAACTATGGCTGCAGAAGAAATGGGCCAGAAGAGGGTGGAACTTCAATCATACTATTGTGCCTGACATCTTGACTTTTTTGACCAAGCTAAAAGGACACCCCTGTCTACAAGCTATCAAAGATCTGTTCTGGAAATCATTAAATATAGTGTTTGAAGGGATATTAAAGGAATATCAGAGACCATCTAGTCTATTTTTTTTTATTGGCCAGCCTATAATCTTAATAAATAAATAAATAAGTGTTGCTAATACTATTATATATTATGACATAGGTTTTGTTGTTTTTGCATAATAAAAACAATGTTTTTGAAGCTATGCCAAAGCAACAATAACAAAATATGGGAGGAAAGAAGTAATCAACAGGTCTGTCTTCAACTTAGAACTTCTCCTTGGAATGAGATCATCATTAATCATCTCAATCAAGGTTCTTGGATGAACACTGAGATCCTTTTTAATATTAGCTGAGCAATTCAGGACCAGCAAAAAAGATTTCAGGACTCAAATTTATTTTAGTTAAACTATAAGTCCACACAACTGTGCTATAAAGTATATTAAAATATAATCAATTATAATAAAATGGATAAATTTAAGTAACACAAAACAAAGTGAAGTAGTGAATAAACGAAAATAAGAAACATCAATTTCAGTTTTACATCCACTTAGTCAAGTTATGCTCAATTCAGATCAATTTACAGCTGTCCAAGTACTTTGAGCCAATTCTTATCATGTTTAGCCAATGTGGCTTAAGAGAGTTGACACCTAAATGAGTATCATTTTGTGGATCTATAGTAGTACAAAAATTGTAGCTGCAAAAACGGATAATCGGTATATTTTAATTAGTATTTTTTAAAAAGTTTTACAGTCTGAGTTTTAAAATATACACGAGTAGCATGAGGATCATATCGAACGGTGGCTCCAGTTAAGATCATTCCAGTTGAAACAAGTCTTACTTCTTGGCTGTGGAGGCTAAAGTACATTGATACATGGACAATTTAAACAACAAAACTCACCCAGACAAATGTCAATATTTGAAATGGGAGAAGCAGCAGCAGTTTGGATTGCAAAACAATTTTTTGGGTGGGAAGGGAACCAGCTAGATGTTAGTTTTTAAAAACTCAAAGTCATCACCTTAAAGTCCTATATGGCATAGAACTAGGTTACTTGCAGGACCGTTTTTCCTATCTTACTGGGTATATAGAATAGGGGTGTTCTAAGCTCCTTAGATGTTATGTGATGGAACCTCTGAGGCATCCCTTTGGAACATTATCCCACCAGAGATATTAGTGGCCCCCCTCCCAGTTTAGCCTTCCAAAAGACGGTGAAGACCTGACTCTTCTCTCAAGCATTGGCTGGATGGGGGTTTGAGCTGTGAAGATGTTTAGTCTGGCACCTGGAGAGAACGGTATGATTTTAATTACATTTTACTGCTTGTTGTGAGCTATCTAGAGTCATTATATGAGGTATATGACTATATAAGTCCTGTAAGTAAATAAATAAATACAATTAAATAAATATAAATAAAAACAGTATAAAAGGGAACATCCAACAAAAACAGTATGTATTTCTATAACACATTAAACAAAGAGCCCTGGAAAATATATATATATATATATATATATATATATATATATATATATATATATATATATATATATATATATATATGTTTTCTGAGGTTCTCGGGTATTTATATGTGGATCTTTGGTTGTTCGGGTTTTCTCCGCGTAAGATTCGAAGTATCTAGGCAACGCTTTCGATGAAGTCTCATTCATCATCTTCAGGCTTCTGTCTCCGGCTCTGTGCTTTTCAGAGTAATCCCCTACCAATGAGAACACACCCCCACCCAATCAGAACACAGCCAAGCCCCCACCCAATCAAGTCCCACCCCCCACTGGCAGTTAAAAGGAGGAAGCAGCTGCAATCTCACATTACTCTGAGAAGCACAGAGCCGGAGACAGAAGCCTGAAGATGATGAATGAGACTTCATCGAAACGTTGCCTAGATACTTCGAATCTTACGCGGGAGAAAACCCGAACAACCAAAGATCCACATATACATATACATATACATATACATATACATATACATATATACATACATACATACATAAAGAAGAACTTTGATTCATTAATGTTGATATCTACATCGGGGTGGGCTTCAAAAAATTTAGCAAAGGGTTCTCTGCCTGGTTGCTGGGTGGGCATGGCCACAGTGGGCATGGCCTACTCAGACTCCTGCACCATGGCAGGGAAGCATTTTTGCCCTCGCTGGGCTCCAGAGCTTTCCTCGAGCCTTCAGGAAGGCGAAAAAGGATTCCCTGGGTTCCGGAGGCTGTCTGGAAGCCAGAAACGGGCCCATTTCTGGCCTTCCCGAAAACTTCGGGAGGTCCGTTTTTCACTCTCCATCTGCATGCATCCTGCACTTACCTGCATCCAAAATGGACCATGAGGGGACTCCTAGGAGGGGCAGGGTGGGTTGGGAGGGGCCAGCCAGGAGTGGGATTTGGGAGTTCTCTGAATCACACAGAATCTTAGCTAGGGTCTCTCCCAAACCCCTGCGAACAGCATCCCACCTCTGATCTACAAAATTAGCCAGTAAAAAGTAAGCTGTTTATGGACCCTAATAAAAGAGGATCAATATATTTCAGTCAGGACAAGACTATGTAAGCCACTAACAAAATATTATAATATTTTATTTTAAATTTTCTATTACTCATTGGTTGGTATCCAAACCTCTGACCCCATATATTTCATTAGACATCTGGAAACTAATACATTTCATGGGGAGCTACTCAGATCAGAGCATTACTGCTTCTGGAAGGAGGTCCTGAAAAGTCTATATGTCCAGTAAGTGCTTATGCTGGCTGCATGCTTCTTCTTATTATTATTAGCCTTAAACTGAACACCTGCTGTTGGGAAAAACTCATGCCAGTTCTAACATCTGAATATAATTGGGGCAATTGTAACCATGCGTTATTGTAAACCATTTTTTTTCAAAGGCATCAGCCAAGCATCATAATTGAGCTTGCTCAATCTCTTGTTCTATTATTTGCCATAATTTTGTACAGGCAGAAAATTCTTACTTAAGTGTTGCCAACTTAGCAGTGATATGGAATAAAAAACAAATGTTCATTTTTTTTAAAATAAAGTTTTATTTGGGTTTTCACACACAAAATACAAGTAAAACATCTTTTTTGAAAATAACATGGTCCCGGGTTGAACTTCTTTATACAGACACAAAACTCAATTTCATGCTGCTTTTTGTATTCTATTCCATATCTTATTACTGTTTTATGTTTTCTACATAGTTTTTCCCCTCTTTTAATTTTCTCAGTTTTATTTTGATTATCTCATCTCAATTCAAATCATTATATTTATACTTTTGTCTGTTATTTTTGTGTTAGACCAATATTTATGATTTTATTACTAAAAATGTAGACATAACTTGAGAACAATCATATTGCAAAATGAGGCCGCTACACTATCCTACTGAGAGCATTAAAAAAATCAAATTGTACCCCTTTTGAAAGGCAAAATCATTAATATTATTTTGCCATTTTTTTAAAAAAGTTGCCAATACAATTAAATCCATGAAACTAAGGAAAAACCCCTGGATTTGATGTTTTTTCAGTATATAAAAAGAATAACAGAATTTTTTCTTATTTTATTAAAATTGTGTACTGTTTTTTTTTTCAAACAAATTACTGCCTTTAATTTTAATGAAGGAAATATCATAATTATGCCTAAATCAGGCAAATATTTTATTCTATCTTGAAATTTAGACTTAATTCTTTCCTAAATGTGACTGCTAATATTCTAACAGCTAGGTAGTATATGCTGTTTAGCCAGTTGTGCCCTTAAGAAAGATGCCCCTAAAGCTTCTGACAGTGTCATACTTTTTACTATGTTGTTGCTCTAACTCATAATAAAGAAGTCATGGTAGTCACACCTTTTGTATACTGTACTTAGCAAGTGTTTGATATTGTAATTTGTTGAGCTGGTTTGAATTATTTAGGATTTTCTCACATATTTATTTGTTTATAAAATTTATATGGCTGACCACTCACAAATAGGACTCTGGCCAGGATGCAACAATCAAATAAAACAAGTAAATAAAAACAATAATTAAAAATATTAAATAATTTATTAAAAAATTCAGCCATGGATAGAGTACATATATCAACCATAATAGGACAGCCATCATAGAAAATTACTCTTCTTTGGGACACCCCCCCCCCACCAAGTATTGGGACACTGCCATAACATTATCAGGATAGAAGCTAACTTGACCGGAGGAGGGGAGAATATTCCACAATATAGGAATCATGGCAGAGATTAGCATCATTCTGACCCTCACCAATATAAGTCCTTAACAGATGGTATCTACATCCTTCTCTGCCACATCTAATGGGATAGCCTGATATAATCAGGGAGTGATGGTCCATCAGGTAACCCAGTCCCACTTTCAAACTTGCAAGATTGATAACATCACCCAGGTAACAGACAGGAACACAACTAAATGAACCAATTGTACTTTTTTGTAAGGTGCATTAACAGAATCATGCAAGACTGAATGTTCAAACTTCCCAATGTCACATTTAACTGCTTGATCCATTAGGGCAAGTCCTTCCTCGGTTTCTTTGCTGGTTAAACCACTGGCTCCTGCCCCTTTTGTTTGATTGCTTCCTAGACAGCATCTTTTACCGCCATTCCACAAAGTCATCCACACATTTCATTACAGTAACATATGGTTTCCTGGCTGGTTTGTTTTAGTAGATAGAAATAATTTAGCAATAATTTAGATAATATTTAAGGATTGGAGTTTTTTTTACAACTCTTTCATATATTTTGATATGTGAAATCCTAAGAAGTTCTTCTACTATAAATTTGAGCTTACCTGTTTTTTGGTCCACATAAAAGATAAAATTGGCATCTTACAAGACTTTAATTGCACTACTTACTGTGTTTCCCTGAAAATAAGACTCTGCCTTTTTTTTTTTTTTGCCACCAAAAGAGGCACCAGACCTTATTTTGGAGGGGGGCATGTCACCCACTGACTCACCTCACTTGCGTGAAAAGGAGCCCCTGGCCTCCTTTTCACTGTCAGAGGCCTTCAGGAACTTCTTTGGTTTTGGATAGTTGTAGCCAGGCATCGCAAACCTTGGCCCATTTCTTCTGCAGCCAGCAAAGGTTTCTTGAATGCCTTTGAAGTCGATAACAGAGCTCTGGATCAATCCAGAGCTCTGTTATTAACTAGGGATGCATTCAGGAAAGGCATTCAGGAAAGCCTTGCTGGCTGCAGAAGAGTTGGGTCGAGGAGAGGCCTGGCTGAAACAAGCTGAAAGTAAGTAGTAGGGCAGCTCCACCCCCCCCATCCTAGCTTAATTTTTACCCACGCACCCTGGAGTGGGTGGGATTTTAATTAGGGCTTATTTTGGGGATAGGGCTTATATTGGGCCCACATGTAAAAACCAAGGATTCACTTTTGAGTAGGTTATATTTTCATGGAAACATGGTACAACTAATTGTTTTCCAATGGTTATTTGCCTAAGCTTTTGTTTCTAGTTTATAAGTACATTTTGAGTGGTTTTGCTTGTAATATAAATTTCCAAGCCTTTTGTTCCTTTTCTACTCCTACTCCTCCTCCTCCTCTTTCTGACAACAAACACTATTGATGCATGAGGTTCTCTGTGTGTGTATTCTTTCTGTTATGTTCTGAGAACCCTAGGAGTTCTCACTCTGGTCCATTCACTTTGCGGGGGCGTTCTTCCCCTTCATTCATTGGTTGGTTCTCCCCAGCAGCCAGCTATAAAAGCAGGCTGCGGGGTCCAACCAGTTGCTGATCGCTGCGAGCCAGTTCCCGGCTTGGCAAGCACGGTCAGCCCTTTATTGTTATAATAAAGTATTGTTACACTCATGCTCTGGTTCAGCCTCTCTTTTCCCAAACTTAACACTGGCGACGAGGATGGGATGGCTACCAGAAGCAACATGCAACCGCTGAGTCACTAGCCGCTGATCCGCAGCCAGATAGAGCGGTCAGCAAGCAAAAAGAGCGAACGCTGATCCGCTGACAGAGAAAGCGGTCAGCAAGCACTAAGAAGCGAACGCTGATCCGCAGCCAGAGAGAGCGGTCAGAATCGAAAGTTAGAAGCGTCTGTAGCCGCTTGTTAGCCCAGCTACAGGAAAAGTGAAGCGCTGCGAGCCGCAGCCGCTCGTTTGTTTAGGCGCGAAATTCAAACGGCTGTCATTTGAATTTCAAACCTAAAAGGTACAGCGCGGTGCTGTAGCCAAGTCATTGACGCCCACACAGGCGCGAATTCAAACGCTGCCAACGGCTGATAGCCAAACCGTGTGCTAGCCCAGAGAGAGAGAGAGGATTGCGAAAAGCCTCTCCAGAGCTGAAATCACTTGCCTGCCACAGGCACTAGAACCTTTTGCCGCTGCCCCAGAGAGATTTTGTCCACAGGTTGTTCCACCGGCCCCATCACCATGAATTCCAATCCAGTCTTCCCAGCGTTCAAACCAGATGAGGAGAAGTGGGAATCATACAAGAACCGCTTCAACCATTATATCGATGCGATCGGGCTGGCTGATGCTGGGGAGCATCGGAAAAAATCGTATTTCCTGATCTACTGTGGAGCCATCGTTTTCGATACTGCCACAGCCCTCGTGGCTCCACGTGAGTTGAAAAACGTTCCTTGGTCTGAACTACTTGAAATCCTCACTAACCACTATTCTCCCAGGCCCTCACAGATTGCCAGGAGATTCACCTTCCGAATGAGGAAGCAATCGGACAAGGAGACCATCAATCAGTACATGGCCGCCCTCAGAACAGCAGCACTGCATTGTAGGTTTGGAACCTACCTGGAGGACATGCTCCTCGATCAACTAGTCTGCGGGGTCAAGGACCTCCACCTTCAGAGGCGCCTTCTCGCTAAAAAGGACCTCAACCTAGCACAAGCCGTCGAGGAGGCCTTGGCAGCAGAACTGGCAGCGCACTCAGCCACCGAAATCCATGGCCCGACTGCAAAGCTAACGACAGTTCCAGTCCACTCCGAGGAGGTGGTAGCAGAGGAAGCCCCTAGTGATGAAAACGACGTCCACCGTCTCTCCAACGACAGACGACCGCAGGTAGGAGCCAAACATGAAAACATCGGTCCGCCCAAGCACATCACCCTGTGCCTAGCCTGTGGTGGATCTCATCTGAGGGCCACCTGCAAGTTCAAGGGAGCCACCTGCAATAACTGCCATAAAAGGGGGCACATCGCGAGAATCTGCCAAGCCCCTCAAAACTCAGCACAAAGGCACCCCCCCTTCTCACACTCTGGACCGCAGAGGCAAGTATTGAACTGTCGCACTCACCACCATGCCAAGCACACTTGCCACACTGTTAGTAAAATCTCTCTCTCCGTTTACTTAGAAGGTAAACCGTGCCGCATGGAGGTTGACACAGGGTCAGCGCTCTCAATTATCTCGTGGAACACCCTCAAGAGGCTCCAGCCCAGCCTATCAACTAGCCGGCTCCAGAAGTGCCAGTTTAGCCTAAAGGACTACCAGGGGAGGACCATTCCTGTAATCGGCAGAGGCAAGTTCCTTGTCAATTTTAAAGCTTTTAAAGGTCACCTACCTCTAGTGGTAGTTAACGGCAATTTCCCTACTTTATTGGGGCTCGATTGGTTTCCCCATCTCGGCCTAGGGCTAACAGGAGTCCATGCTGTCTCAACCTCTGACACTGACTCCTTATTCGCTGATTACTCAAATGTATTCAGCGATGAGCTGGGGTGTTATAACGGTACCCCTATCTCATTCTCAGTCGACCCCCAGGCAGTCCCAATCAGACTAAAACCGCGGAGGGTCCCATTCGCTATTCGGCCAAAACTAGATGCGGAATTGGATAAACTGTTAAAACAAGGGGTCATTGAGCCAACAGATTTTGCCAAATGGGAGACGCCCATTGTCACACCCCTCAAAAAAGACGGTAGCCTGAGAATTTGCTCGGACTACAAGACCACAATCAATAAGTTTCTACAAGTCAGCGCTACCCAGTGCCCATCATTCAGCATTTATTACACACTTTTGAACCCGGCAGCATTTTTGCCAAATTGGACATGTCTCAAGCGTATCAACAGTTCCCTGTTGACAACCAAACAGCGGAACTCCAGACAATTGTCACTCACAGGGGTGCTTTCCGATGCAAGCGTCTCCAATTTGGCGTAAGTGTTGCCCCAGGTATTTTTCAATCCCTCATGGAGCGGATTTTGCAGGGCCTCCCTGGTGTAGTACCCTACTTCGACGACATCTTAGTCTCGGCCAGGGACAGACCCCAACTCTTCCAGAGAGTCAGAGCGGTGTTAGAGAGGTTCAGACAGCATGGCCTCAAATTGAAAAAAGAAAAATGCGCCATTGCCACTAGACAGGTGGACTTTCTGGGTTATAAAATTGACGCCTCAGGCATTCACCCCCTGGAGTCCAAGGTTAAGGCAATCCACGAGGCACCCACTCCAACCTCCAAAACTGAACTACAGGCCTTCTTGGGGCTGCTGAACTTTTACGCCTCCTTCTTGCCCCATAAAGCATCAGTAGCTGAACCCCTACACAGATTACTGGATAAAAAATCACCTTGGCACTGGGGGCACAAAGAAGACGCTGCTTTTCACGCCGTCAAATCACTGCTCACGTCAGAGGCGGTACTTATTCAATTCGACCCCAACCTTCCATTAGTGCTGGCAGCAGACGCATCTCCCTTTGGAATCGGGGCAGTATTAAGTCACAGGCTTCCCAATGGCGCCGAGGCTCCCATTGCTTTTTTCTCCAGAACGCTCTCCACAACAGAGCGCAATTACAGCCAGATCGATAAGGAAGCTCTAGCAGCTGTTGCAGCAGTGAAAAAATTTCACGAGTTTCTCTTTGGCCATTTTTTCGAGCTGGTCACGGACCACAAGCCCCTCCTGGGTCTACTAGCTGGGGACAAACAGACCCCTCAGGTCCTTTCTCCTAGAATGACGAGATGGACCCTCTTCCTTGCAGCCTACTCCTACAGACTCATACACCGCCCAGGTAAAACATTGTCCCACGCTGACGCTCTCAGCCGCTGTCCCTTGCCGGCTCCAGCTGAAGACCCTGCTCCTGTCCACGCTATTTTTGAGGTCACCCAACTGGACCTCCCCATCACTGCCCTTGACATTGCTGCTAAAACCAAGGCAGACAAAACGCTCGCCCAGGTGCTCGACTGGGTGAGGAGGGGGTGGCCGGGTTGTAATGTTGAAAACAAATTCACACCCTTCAAGACCCGCATGCAGGAATTGTCCAGTCTGCAGGGCTGTCTTCTGTGGGGCACTCGAGTGGTCATCCTGACCTCCCTGCGTACCCGAGTTCTGGAGGCATTGCACGAGGGACACCCTGGCATCGTTAGAATGAAGGCATTAGCACGCAGCTATGTATGGTGGCCGGGCCTCGACGAGGACATCGCAAGATGGGTAAGCTCCTGCAACCCCTGCCAGGAATCCCGTCCAGCTCCTCCTATTGCCACCACTACTAAATGGGAGAGCGCCAGCATTCCGTGGTCCAGAATTCACATCGACCTGGCCGGCCCCTTGCATGGGAAAATGTTCCTAGTAGTCGTGGACTCCTATTCTAAATGGATTGACGTAGCACAGCTATCCACGACCACCACACAAGCAATTACCAAAGTATTAACTCGCCTGTTTGTAACACACGGGCTACCCGACTCCATTGTCTCCGACAATGGCCCACAGTTTGCATCAACCGAGTTCAGCCGTTTTGCTGCTAACCTGGGTATCCGCCACATTTTCACAGCCCCATTTCATCCTGCCAGTAACGGATTGGCTGAAAGGGCCGTCAGGACCACTAAAGAAGCCCTGGCGAGGTTCAGTAAGGATGATTGGCACCACAAACTCGCGCGTTTCCTGATGAGCCAGCACTCAACTCCATGTTCAGTCACCAATAAGTCCCCAGCTGAGCTCCTGATGGGCAGGCGCCTGAGGACTGTATTGGACAGACTGCACCCACAATACTGCCCTGACTCTCCCTCGCTTCCACATCGGGGTTAGACATTTTATCTTACAGGAGCCAGTATTCGCGAGGAACTTCGCTGGAGACCCCCTGTGGATCCCGGGCGAGATCGTGGCCATCACCGGACCCAGGTCGTATCGAGTCAGACTGGAGGACGGTCGTGTCTGGAGAAGGCACCTGGACCAGCTGCGTGGCGTCTCGGCACCCTCGCTAGCAGAGACCCAGAATTACAAAACGAAGGGAGGCCTCAACATCAACCCCACATCCACATCCTTCCGGCGCACCAGTTGACGCCAGCAGCCATTCCAGAAAGCCCGAACACGGACAGTGGAGCCCAGACGGCTGACCAGTCCGATCCAGTCTACGGGAGCACGTCCCCAGTGACCAACCCTACGAGTCCCGGACCTGCCCAAACCGAGGGGCATGTTGGTGACACTTTACCAGCTCTGCCTTCCCAGGCAGACCCTGAACAGACAGACAGCGTTCCGGAGCTGCGCCGTTCCGGGCGCCAGCATAAACCTCCTGCCTACCTCAAAGACTATGCGTGTTCGCATCTGGGGGGAAGGGGTGTTATGTTCTGAGAACCCTAGGAGTTCTCACTCTGGTCCATTCACTTTGCGGGGGCGTTCTTCCCCTTCATTCATTGGTTGGTTCTCCCCAGCAGCCAGCTATAAAAGCAGGCTGCGGGGTCCAACCAGTTGCTGATCGCTGCGAGCCAGTTCCCGGCTTGGCAAGCACGGTCAGCCCTTTATTGTTATAATAAAGTATTGTTACACTCATGCTCTGGTTCAGCCTCTCTTTTCCCAAACTTAACACTTTCATATATATGTTTCACACTTTCACATACATGAAGCTAGTTCTATGCTCTGTATATACTTAAGTAGAATATTCTGGCAAATTTGATCCCATTCTGCTGCAAACAGAAAATCCACTGTCTTATTGCAATAAAGGCAACAATCTTGCTTCACATTTAGGTCTGAGTCAACATGGCTAATCTCTCTTTTCATTCCAAATCTTAAAAGTTCTTTTGTCTAAAATGTCAACTTGGCTCATTAATTTTGTTTTCATTGTGTACCTCTAATAATATGATGCAGTAGTTACAAAACTAGCTGCATTATTTATTTTTTAAAATTCAGATTTATATATGCTTGTTTCAAATTAATGTATTATAAAATATGTTTTTGAGTCCTAAATTATTTCTAATCTTTTATAATATTTTTCATTCAGGCATGCATGGGCATTCCCAGAATACAGTATAATTTTATAACACATGGATGCCTTGTCTAACATATAAATCGGGTATTTTTTGGTGGTCTCTACTTATGTACTGACAAGTATAACTCCATTTATCTTTTGAGATCAGCAAAGTTTAACTAGGTAAAGGTATTATTATTATTAATTAAATTGTTTGCTTCCCATTTTGCCAAAAGGCAACAGTAATAGAGAGATATTAAGACGTGGTATTTTATAAATAATGAAAGACTCATTTTCTGATTTGACATTTCTGTTCAGAGTTAAGAAAATAAAGTATAATATCAAGCATCTTAATTTTTATCAATGCTTCACTGTATATAAAATGAGTTGTCTTTATCTATATGTAAATTGCACCAACAGTTCCCAATGCAAATCTATGGCTGTGTACTTTTCCCTATGTTATGCCTAACATGCTGAAGTAGGAGGCGATTGTTTTAGTGGAAATAAGGCAAATACAGGTGAAATCATAAAATTTGAAGCCTTGAGGCAAAACATCTGCTATGAGTTCTTTGCTGTTCTATTCTTGATTGTTGCTCTTGGAAGACTCAGCAGTTCACTTAATGGCAATGGAGAAAGAAAAGCCATGTCTAGCTACCATTTAGTTTTTTTAAGTTTTATTTAAGCAGATGAATAATTATAGTTTTAAAAAGCTAAATTGTGAAGAGGAAGAATATGAACAGTTTGACAAGTTCACAAACTAATTCCTAAGTCTACTGAACTAGCAACTAATATATGGGGTAATTAATAGGAAATAAATTGTGGCCTTTAGATATTTATTTGTAATATTTAGAATCTCCAGCCAGTAAGTAGTTCAGTAATATCTAGAAGGCCACAAACTTCTCATTGCTAAAACTACTTGAAGTAACCATTTCATGTAATCATAATCATGTTCTAATTATATCTGTAATCTAATACATACTTGACAAATAAAAATTATTATTATTATTATTTTCTTTACATGGTAATTTTAATTAAGGCAGCCTACAGAGTCAATGATAAAGGTTTGAAATAAATGTTTTGTGTAAACAATTAGAGTTATTAAAAATATATATGTAAAAGCTTGAAATGGTTTGACTTAATTTTAGGTCACAACAATTTTATGGGTTTAGAAATCTTTTCACACCAGACACTAGATCTACTGAATATCTATGTTTATATATTTCTGAATTAGTTTACCTTTATTAGTTTACTTTTATCAGACACGCTAAACTAGCTCACTGGGCTACAAAAATCTAGATGTCCAAGGGTTTGCTGAATATAATTGTTGTCTATGTTTCAGGCCCCAAGAACTTAACATGAAACCTAAAGTTACTTCTGAGCAGTTTCCTTTCTTGTTTCTTCAGCTATAGACAGAAGGTGAACTTCTGCCAGACTAAAACAATTAACTACAGACTCTCAAAGGGGTCCATTGTAGAAAACGAGTAAAAATCCCTGTATTAAGAAATACATTAAATTTTACCACATGGGACTCTATTGTAAAAAGTTAATTTAAATGCTGAAAACTATCATGTTTTTCTTAAATTAACCTTCTTTGTATTTTAAACTCAAGAAAGATGATAACTAATTTTAAAATAAATTGCTTAGGAGCTATAATCTAGCAAGTTAGTCCAAACAAGAACTACCAGGTTACCTAATTTTACTTTATTGTAAGGTTATATTAGCATCTTCAAATTTGAAAGTACATTTCTTTCCCATTATCTTTACAATCCAGGAAAGGGAGAGTCCTTTCTGAGTCATTTGCCATGCCCATATTTCTTTTGTGAACTTAGCTGCCTCTTGTCCAAACATCCCTATCTGCGGTTTTTTCGCATCTCCCAAGGTAATGTTCATGTATCATTATAGAAGCCCAATAAACTCCAAAGAGAAATATTTATTGATATGTTGCTTTTATTTTATCATTAAACATACATAACATTTTAAAGATCTAAAAAAATTAGAATTGCAAAACCAACTGCAGCTGTCTTTTCAAAATTTCTTGCATACTATCTATATTTATTGAATTGTTTTAAGAATTCTTAAGAAGAAAGGCCTTCTAAACTACAAGTTTTCAGAGGCAGCCAAAGCACATGAACTAAAAAGGAATATAATAGAAGCTTAATGAATATATTGCTTTTCAGCTGTTTTTGGTAAATTGGTTTCCCACCAATAATCTTTGAAAAAATTAAAACTGAGTTGACAAAGACCATTGATAGGCTGATTAAAAGTAACTCTCCAGTTTTACAAAAGTATGTTTTTAAAATCAGGATTATTCCACAGAGTTTATTTCTCATGAGAACTAAAGCCAGAACTTAATTGCCTACCCAATAATGTCCAAATATATCTAATGCTGAAAATACCCAAGAATACCTACTATATTTAGAACAAAATCCTTGTCAGGATTTCAAGGGTGCCAAATAATAACTCAAGTTGGACATATAATGTTACATGGTCAATATCATTTTCATTCCATTACAATACTAAAATTATATAATCCAGAAAATTAAAATTCAGTTTTAATATGGAAACCAGAGCTCTGAAAGGGAGACACTTGATATTTCATAGAAATGTAATTACAAACTTGTCAACACATTTAAATTATCTGAGTAAAATCAGCAAAACTATCTCTCCCAGCATATATAGCAATCTTGGGGCTACATTCATTTCCATAATCGTTATTATTTTCCACAAACTCATAATACAGTTTTTAAAAATGAAACTTTATTATAGTGTAAAATACAAATACAACCAAAGATCAAAGGCAATAGGGAAAGGTCTCTAAGGGAGAGGGATGCAAGATAAAAAAGAAAGATGAAAAAGCAGTGATGTCCACTTCTTTTTTTGTCGCAATAGAATACAGAACGAGTTATGACCTCAACTTTTTGCTTTACAATTTAGCTATTTTTATAACAAAGCTAATCTATTCGTCAAAACCTAAAATCAAAGTTCATTTTTTCCTATTTTGAGTATAAAGTCCAGAAGCTATTTCCAAGTGGAAACAACACTGGATAAATTCTTTTCTTGAATTAAAACAGTTAGCTTTGCCATCACTGCTTTGCCATCAACTTTTTTCTATGCATTCCTCTATTGTGGGAATTTACGTGCCTGTTCTTTTTTGCCCCGATAAAATTCTCACTGCAAGTGAACATATATAGTAACTATGTTCCAATTTTTCAAGTTCTTTATTCAATAGTCCTAAGAGAAAAGCTGGTTTCAATTTTATATTTTTTAAAAGAATCTTCTGAATTAAGACAGAAATCTGACTTTAATAATTTCCTTGCTTTATCACAAGTCCACCAAAGATTATAAAAAGTATTTTGTTTACATCTACATTTCCAACAAACATTTAAAGCACTACACATCTGACAATTTCTATAGCACTAGGTACCAAAAATAATGTAGGAGAAACAGACTCTGGGAGTAGGGTCAAAATCTCTATGTTGCCACAAGTGGACTAATTCCAATTTCTCTTGAATTCTGTTAACCCTTATTTAGTGCCAAAATAGTGCCAATCATTAGTTGATTAGATTCCTGTCCACAGGCAGGAACAACAAATCACTTTAATTGGAACTTAGCATGGCTTCAGTCTTTCACACCTGACAGATACTTCATGTTATAAAAGTTCTTTCAAAATATCATTCAGTTTGCCCACATATTTTCCCTCTGCTCAAGCATTATATTACAACTAAAGTTTTTAGCCATTGAAACATAGTGTTTAACAGATTGATTTTCCAAGTTAAATTCCAAAAATAATTTATAAACCTTAACAATAATATGTTTATTATTAGGACACAATGCAATTTCAAATTCACTTTTGAAATTTCAAAACTATATCATTTCTTATCCAAGCTGAATCTTTCTTTAATTGTATGTGTGTCAGTGACAAACATGTACTTCTGACCTCAACTCTTTTCTCTTCTGATTAGGTTCACTTTGGAGAACAGATATTATTTCCTTCAGAAATATATTATTTCGTCCAGAAAATTGGTCTCACTGTCATTTCTTGTGGTGACAAACAAAGAGATATTGTACAAGAGAGTCTTGTTTTATATTTATTTCAAATAGTTAGAATGGCATAGCTTATAAAATTATTCTTCACATTTGCATTTACTTAAACTTTATCACACCACAGATAGGAGTGCCATCTGAATTTCAATTCATGGCCCTCCACATCTAATAACCTCTCTTTTATTTTTTTAGGGTACTCAAGCCTTCATTCAGACCAAACTGGAAATGTCAAAGTACAATTTTAAATATATAAACTCAATCGGCTTCTTTCTTTAGCATCTTGCAGCAATTTATATTTAATTCTTATTTTTTTATTCATTAAATATCTTATTTTAATCTAATCTTAATATTCCCATGTATCTGTACTGCATGACTTGAAATATTCATATATATCAAACAAAATATTTTTCTAGGAATATCTATTTTAAATATTTAATAGAATCTGAATTTAAAAAGAGCAATTTTTCATATTTTCATAGATACCTGATTTTAATTATCAAAATATTAAAGCTAGTGCAATTTATTGAATACCCAGATTATTTTTCATATTATTCTACCTTCTGCACACATCTCAAAAATCAAAATAAAACATATAACCAAGAATAAGAAAATGGAAAATAGAAAAAATAGTTTTCTGGCTGCAAAAAGCTCTATAATTCAGTATTAGGGTTCTATGGCATTCTAGAAGTTAAGGACATAAAGGAAAGCCATGGAACCCAATCATTAAAAGGAAAGCTATCAATTCCCAGATCCTATGAACTCAAGCATCACAAAATGAAATTGTGCAATGGGATATTTTAGGCAGAAAATATATTCAATTGTTTAAGAGCAGTGCAAATACAGAAAGATCGATCAAAAACAAGATGGAAATATTTTTGTTTTCTATTGTCAGAAAATTAGATATAATTTTAATTGGAAGATCAAAATAAAAATATGGGTGAAATTAAATTGCCCGTGTGTCTTTTTATACAATGGTGTTTTGAACATTCTGTTAATAATAATAGCAATAGCACAAAGACTTATTACTGCTTCATAGAGCTTTATAGTCCTCTCTAAGTGCTTTACAGAGTCAGCCTATTGCCCCCCAAAATCTGGGTCCTCATTTTATCAACCTCAGAGAGATGGAAAGCTGAGTCATCCTTAATCGAACTCCTGGCAGTGAGGAGTAAAACTGCAGTACTATATTCAAGCCACTGGGCCACCATGGCTTAAATCATAACTGTAATAGAATAAGTATAATGTTGTGCTTAAGGTGTGAGACAAGGACCAGAAAAAAAAAAGCTATGTCTTTTTTTGACGTTGGCCAAATCACCATCTCAGTTCCATTTTTGCATTCTGTTGTTGTTGATGGACTAAAACGAAAAAAGATGGGATATAAATCTAACAAACAAAATATTAAATGCATAACGTGAAAGTTGTGCACAAAGGAAGTATATGTAAGCATGAAAATAAATAGATTAACAGATGGTATGCACATTTCATAGAGGTTACTAGCTTGGAACAGAATGTCTGCAGCTGGACATTTAAAATGTGCAAAAAATTAAAAGGAAACAAGGAGAGTTGGCAAAATTACAATATTTACCAAAAACACAGTCTGTCCCCAGATATTTTGCAGTCAAAGTCCCTAGTATATATAAAGCAGAGGCAGGAAAAAATGTGGCCCTCTAGATATTTATTTATTTATTTATTTATTTATTATTAGATTTATATAGCTACCCATCTCACAAAAAGTGACATTGGATGGTTTGCAAGCAAAATAAAAATTAAAACCATATCACAATATTGTTAAAAATGCAGAACATGAAAGCTTAAAAACATAAAGGAATAAGAAAAAAAAAAGAACCCCAAGAGAGCGGGAAGACAATCATAATTAAGCCTCATTCAACTATTATGCAGATTCACCAAGGGATGGAAGAACCTGTTTTCAAGACTTTCTGGAAAACCAGCAGAGATGGAACTAATCTCACCTCAGGGGAAAAGATTTACAACATTTGAAATTGCAACCCTCATGGCTATTGGTGATTGAAATCAGTAAGGACCATAGATTTTCTATCTCCAACTAATTTCTTCTACATTCAAATGTTAGCATCCTCCATTCTACTTGATGAAGTGAATTAGCTTAGAGAGAGATATGAAGAAAAAATATTGGATGCATCATGGAGATGCTTCTGGGATGTGTCACCATTCAATGATCACCATTGCAGATATTCATCTGAATACCCCTATGTATTTCTTGTTTCTTTACTTATAAATCTAATATTTTATAAAATTTATTCCCTTATTATTTAAAATCTGTCATTCCTCCTTCTCACTTGAACAGCAGTGGCATAAGTTGTTTCATTTACTTGTTCCCAAGGCAGAAATAGGAGGTAGAAATGAAACATGGAATGTGGCACCAAATTATGCATATGTGTCCAACTTCACGATGAGAGTACAAATGTCTGGGATCTTGGTTATGACATTTCATACATGGCATTTTTTAGGCTAGAGGTGGAAGAGGGAACCAAGAACATGTTTAGGGAGCAAGGAGATGTTTGCTTCCATAGAGAAGAAGCAGGGAATTTAGGTGGATGGATTGGATTATTTGGGACCAATGGTAGGAACAGAACCGTGTTTCTCTTGCTTAAAGATGAGAAAGGAACCAAACTCCAAATCCAAAATCTCTAGGAGCCAACAATAACTAAGATTAAATACTGGTAAAATCTGAATTGAAGATTGCAATATAAGGGAGTCAGAGATTAGTCAAAACATATGAGCTAAAGAACAGAGTTAAACTCTCTTCTCTGAGGTGAACTAAAAGTTGTAGGCAAAAGTTTGCAATAAAATTCCTTTGTTCATAAAGCAAAGTCTGCTTTATGAATTCTGATATATAAGAGCTCCTGCAGTTGGAGTTAAACAAGTTGGGGTCAAGCTGTATCTTTCCATCAAGAAACTGGGTGGTGGCATGTTGTATAGCTCAAAAGCTATGAAAGACAGGGATAGATGGTGCTATAGCATACCTGTCCTCTGCCTGTTCTCTACAATATTTATTTGATCTATTTATTACAATATTTATTAGATTTATTTATTTATCAAATAAATCTATTTTATCAAATAAATTAATTTTGTTATTGATACATTTTTGGAAATACAACTTGAATGAATTATTCTAATTTTATTTCAGCATGAGCCAAGATAACTGTTTAATGAGATATTTCTGAAATTAATGTAACATATTATATGTTTCATATTACAATTATACAACATATCCCTTACTGAATTCTTTCTACTTATTTCTATATACAGCCTCAAAAATCACTGAGCCACTACGGAGCATTGCAAGTGTATAGTTTTATTGGTATTCTTGGATATGCATTTTGTCCTGGTACCATTGGCCAGGAGAAATGTTTTATAACAGGAAAAAGCAGTCTCTCCTCTTGTCACTCAGTTTAATAACATCCTGAAAGCAGATTAAAGGATGAAAGAAGTTGAAGAGCCACTGAACCAAGAGCTGGGAGCCACTACTCTTTTTCTCTCAGGATAACCTCCCGCTATGGCGAGGATTCAGGGAGACTGCGTGTATATTCCTTAAATTGTCAGAATAAAAATTATTCCTCTTGAAGTTGAAAATCCATTGAAATATTTAAAGAAAAGAGATACATCAGTTATAATTGTTCACAATGCATGCCTCTTTCAATGCCATAGTGCAGAAGTTACATCATTGCTGGAAAAAATTACATTTAATTTCAATCTTCAGAATGAGATGCCTCACAGTTTTTTAAAAAATGCTTTTGTTTTTGCTTTTCCATTAGATGCCCAGATTTTTTTTATTTTGTTCTTTTAAGCTTCATTCCAAATAACTTTCTTTAAAGAATAGAAAAATGTGTTTGTTATATAAATGAAAATGACAACTTACCTGGATAAAATAATTATTATTCTTGTTTTTTAAAATGGAGCTGTCCCACATGTTTCTTAATTCTTTGTAAACCATTATTAATATGGATAAATTTAAGTAAAAGTAGATATATTTAATAAACAAATAAATAGCTTACCTACTACATTTTTACCAGCAATATTCTCTTTAAAAATATTCTTTGTTTGAAAGGTTCAGGTTTTTATTCTGTTTTCACAGTTTTCTCAGAATTGTCTTCTCCTTACAGAACTTCATTTCATTATTTAAATGAAAAAAACCATAATATTCCTTAAAAGGTATATAATGATATAATATAATATTTTGCAATAATTACATAACTAAAATAATGAATATTGAATGTATTTTCAATATTTTTAAACATATATTTTAATTTGTCATAAAATACTTCAGCATTCCTAGACTATTGTAATTTGTTCTGTTTTACAACTGCCTTAAAATCCACTCAAAAACTTCACCTAATCTAAAAAATAATGGCCAACAAATTTTTTGGTTAGTCTTTACTACTATAGTGTTGATATCAGTATGCTTCCAAGTGCAATTCATGGTGTGAGTTGCTTCCTTTAAAGTAAGCTTTAAGATAATCGTCACTTTGAAGGCATTATGTAAGTAAATGGCTGTTCCATAAAATACTAATGTTGAGGTTTCTTATATCTGCTTTGGATTGGCTATTCCTTCCAATGAAGAATGACTTCAGCTGAAATATATCTCCATAGAATATGATAGACATCAGGGGTGGGATATGACAGGGTTAACTACCAGTTCGGGATTTACAAGCTTCCCTGCACACTGGGAGCCACACGCCTGTAAATCGTCATCATCAGTGCGCGTTCAGAGAAGCAGCCTTTGAAACAGCCCTCTTTTCCTGCTTTTTTAACTGCAGCTGTGCCTCGTTCGGCTGCTGAAGTTGAAAAATCAGGAAATAAAGATCAGGTAAAAGCCTGGGTGGGCAGGTGGGCAAAAACATCAGCAGACATAGAACTGGTTCTATGTCTTCTGCTCTTCAGAGCTACCGGTTCTACAGGTTGACAGAACTGGTAGAAACCCACCCCTGATAGACATGCATGATTAAGACTTGTGTTTTGACCATAGGTTATCTTAAAGGTTTCACCAATGTGCCCTAATTAAGCAGAAGTGATGTAGTGCTTCAGGTGTAAGACTAGGAGCAAGGTGATCCAGTTTAGTCTAGTAATCTAGTCTTTTCTCAGCCATGGAAACTCCCTGGGAGTCTTTGGAGTAGTCATTCTGACTCAGTGCAAGCTACCATATAGGATAGTTGTTGATGACAGAAAAAACAAGAAGATGCATACAGTTTATACCTCCTTGAGCCCATGAAAGCATATATATATGCTTTCATATATATAGGAATATATATATATGTATTCTTAAGTTTTCGTACTTACATGTATGGTTCTATGAAATATGAAACAAGGAAATGCTAGACATATCAGAGGTATGGAATATTGTTAGGAGCATTGAATTTAGAAGAACAAACTGAGAACTGGACAATAGCAGAAAATGAAGTATTCAGCTTTCCTGATGAATAATAAAGACTATCTGATTAAATCCGTCACTGTTTGATGGAATGTATGCAGCCCATGCCTTTAAAAGGCAAAGCTGGATCACAATTATGTGCAGACAAAATCAGATATTCTGACATGGAATCACAATGATTGCATCAGTGAAAGCCATTTATACAGCTATGTTTGCTAGTTAACACATGGTCTGCATAAAAGTTTGAAAGGTCTCTGGCAAACCCATGAAACTGGAAGGAATTGAATCCAAAAAGTAGAATTCAAACACTGATTTTTTTTTTGGATATTAAAGTATTTGATCAGTGATCATGTTTCTGTCTAGAATGCTGACTGAACTGTGTCTCTGTTTTTTCAGGGAATATTTTATCTCATGCCAATAGAGACAGTCCAGCCTCTATGATCTGATTTTAGAGGCATACAGAGACAACTATTGGTAAACGATTCTGTCCGTCCGTGATTTTTATTTTGGCACAACTGCATGTATTGCCTTTTATTTATTCTCTGCTGGTGGCTGCTCCATGAGAACTGGTCAGTTTTGTGTCAATACCCCAACGTAACACAGAATTAGAGGGAGATCTACACTCAAAATGAGTAATTTCCTGATTGTGAGGCAATGGGACAGTCTGCTTCTGTCTGGAGCAATAGGTGTTCCATCACTACAGGTTTCCAAACAAAAGTTGGATCTGGGATGAGCTGAAGATTCCTGTAGATTGAGTAACAAAACCTTAATGAACCTTCCAATTCTGTGATGCATATATGCATTGTGGCTAAAAAAACAACAACCAAGTACTTGATAAACTGCCAATCACCAGAAAAAGAAACTCTTTGCTTAATCCATGTATAAACTATATTTGGCTTGGTGGATCATGTTGTCTAGGACTGTGTTACAGAGTGTACGTGCTAGGTTACTCATCATGAATCATGGCATAAAGTATCTTTCTGGTGCTCTGGTCCACATATAGAATATGTTTCTTGATTGGGGAGGCAAACCTGAAGAATCTAATATTGTGTAATGTTCATGAAGTAAAGCAAAAATTAAACAATAACAAAACTTTCTGACTTTGGAATCTATTTATCTTTTCTCATTTCTCAGTAAAAAATCAGGCTTGTATGACTGTTTATGAAGTTTATTTTTAAATGATATGATCTGCAACAACAAAGTTATATTGATTTATGTTGAAATGCCAATTAAAATAAAAGAATATTTTCTCCTTGGTATATATTACCACAGCATATTTCAGAAAAGAGTCCTTTTTAAGTATTTCCATTGAAATTAAGCTCCAAATCTAAAGAAAATTAATTGTCCCCTTGCATAAAGCCAATTTCAAGCCAGTTCTCAGTCATTTACATCCATAAAAAGTAAACTCAGCATAATATGTTAAAACTAGCCAGATAATTATTAAAACCAATATCACATGCTTCCAAAGAATGATGTGCAAACAGACCATTAAATTCTTGTCATTTTGTTCAATCCTTTGTTATGTACAATCCAATAAGGGTGGTGATGTCTGCCAGAGCCAGAGAAGGAAAAATGTGGAAAGCATCTAGGTGGAATCTAAGCAGTGAGGACCAGCTGAAGGCAAAAGAGATACTTCAATTTACTTAGAGGAGAAGGGTGAAGGAGAGAGAGAGGGAGAGGGAGGGAGGGAGGGAGAGAGGGAGAGAGATGTATGTATGTATGTATGTATGTATGTATGTATGTATGTATGTATGTATCAGTAGTGGAATTCAATTTTTTTTACTACCGGTTCTATGGGTGTGGCTTGGTGGGCATGGCAGGGGAAGGATACTGTAAAATCTCTAGTCAGAGGTGGTATTTGCCGGTTCTCCGAACTACTCAAAATTTTCACTCCCGGTTCTCCGGAACTGGTCAGAACCTGCTGAATACCACCTCTGGTATGTATGTATGTATGTATGTACGTATGTTTGGAAGAAGAAAAAAATGCTGCTTGATTATTTATCAGCAGAATAAGTGAGAACAGAAGAGATGAACCAGGTTGATAAAGCTCTTGTTATGTTGAGATAAAACAGAAATCTGACTAAAGTGAGTTAAATTAAGAACAAATCCTTAAAAAAAATAAATGGATGAGGTTTAAATGTGACATTAATAGGAAACAGTTATAATTAATAGTCATGCTGGTGTATGATGTAATAAAGATCTGATTTGATTTACTTATTGTGTATACCGCTAGCTACAATGTTTTCAAAGCAACTGGCTCAACAAATTGAATTAATAAAATTTAAGTAGAATATAAGCTCAAGTTTATATAAATAACTTTACCTGCAGTATGAAGTCAATGACTGGATTCATATTGTTTTTTCATGCATCAGGGCATTTTCACTTAAGAGAAATTTCTATTAGATGACTTGTGAGCTTCATTCCTTGTACTAAAAGAATTTTTGATTTGATTGTAAAGATCTGCTTTCATGATTTCTCCCTTTGCATAAATGTGATTCAATGGGAGAGATTCTTACAAGAAACAAAAGCCAAGTTTCTTCTGTTCAGGCATTAGTTTATCAGAAGCTCCAGGGAGGAATATTGTTGCCCTATCAAAACTAGGAGTTCTTCCACACTATTTAAGAGGCAGTGAACAAAGAATTGTTCAGTGGTGTTTTTTCTGATTGGTTAACATCAGCTATCTGGGTAATTATTATTATCTGGGTACCTATTAGGAACAGGTCATTTCAAATAATAGAATATGCTTTGTAGGATATCCTCCTGAAGGGAACACAAAAAGCTTCAACATTGTCTGTTTCTGATGCCTAATCAAGTTCTACTTTTGAATTGAAGTATTTGGAAAGGCCTGAGATATGTTGCCTCCTGTGGTGAAGGAAAGCACAGTCTCCCACACATACAATTACATAAAACAAAAACCAGCTGGATCAGCATTTAACAGAACACATTTCTTCTCTGAACACCATTGGTGGATTTGTGACTTCTCTTGAACTTGAAGGAAGCAAATCTTTTTAGAGAATGTAGTTTGTAAGCTGTAATGTAGACATACAGTAGCCTATTTTCCAGTACTCCCTCACCAAACCTAAACATCTGTTGCCTGCTAATTGTCACATCTGCTCTTGTGCTCTTGTTCTAAAGATAACGTGAGCCCCTGTTTCTGTTTCACTATACCTTTGTTTTGAACTGTTAGTTTTGAATTTGGTCTTCTGCTGTATTGTAGTCTGTGTATTTTTCAGTTGTAGAATCTTATGCCTTATTATTTTAGTATGTATTAGCTATTTTTAATTATCTTATAATAAAAGCAGCATTTGTTTTTTTTAAAAGAAAACCAACTAAGTTTGATTTCATACTAGCATTTTATTTATTCTCTTTGTGCCTGGCTTTTACGCTGTAACAGAAAGAAATTAAGTGATAAACAAGATAATGAAAACCAGTATGGAACAAATATATACAGTATAATTAAAATAAAGACTAGTTAAAAATAAACAGCATCTAAAATAATTAAATGTGTGGGTGTGACTAAAGAAGATAATTTTGTCACCTTTCCAAAAGATGGAGTCAGTTGTGTTTAGTTGATCTCAGCAATCAGGAAAAAAACTATGCCGAATTTATCAACCATTTTCTGTTACAATGGTGATGAAAATGTAATTTACAACCAATCCTCTCATTTATGATCTTTCCAAGTCTTTAAAGCAAAGGAAACTTGAAGTACAACAGCCACTTAATTTCACAACCAAACTTGCAAACTGCCCTCCACACCCCAAATGAGAATTACCTGTAAACTGATGGAAGCTTTCGTCTCATCAGATGTCTGTATGACCACATTTATTTATTTATTATTTATTTGATTTGTCAATCACTTAGAAGATAATAGATATAAGTATAAACATGAGTAAGAATACATGAAATACTGTAGGTACGAATAAATGGGGATGATAGGACAGGGACGGTAGACACAATTGTGCACTTATTCATGTCCCTTATAGACCTCTTAGGAATGGGGTGAGGTCAATAGTGGATAGTTTAAGGTTAAAGGAGTGGGGATGTAACAACAGAGTTAGGTAGTGCATTCCAAGCATTGACCACTCTGTTGCTGAAGTTGTATTTTCTGAAATCAAGTTTGAAGTGGTTTACATTGAGTTTGTATCTGTTGTATGCTCTTGTATTGTTGTGGTTGAAGCTGAAGTAGTCATTGACTGGTAGGACATTGTAACAGATAATTTTGTGTACTATGCTTAAGTCTAACTGTAGGCAGCGTAGTTCAAGGTTGTCCAAGCCCAAAATCTCAAGCCTGATCATATAGGGTATTCTGTCGCAAGCAGAGGAGCATAGAACTCTTCTCGTGAAATACTTCTGGACTCCCTCAATTGAATTAATGTCTGATTTACAGTGAGGATTCCAGACAGATATACTGTATTCAAGTATTGGTCTAGCAAAGGTTTTGTATGCCCTAGATAGCAATTCAATATTACCGGAGGAGAAGCTTAAGATTAGATTTACAACTCTTAATGCCTTTTTGGCAATGCTGTTACAATGAGCTCTGGCACTTAGGTCATTTGATATGAGTACTACAAGGTCCTTGACAGAGTGAGGGTCATCAATGAGGTCATATCCACCTAGTTTGTATTTGGTGTACTGATTTTTTTTTTTTACCAATGTGTAGGACAGAGCATTTGTTGGTCGAGATTTGAAAATAATTCAGCCTAGGAGACAAGCAGTTAAGAAATTCTAGAAAACTTCACTAGAAAATATACAATGTTCCATGATATCATAGCCTGATTCTGAAATACAAACCCCTAACTCTTTCTTTTAACCATGAGAATAAATTTAAAAAATCTGAAAATTCAGTCCTGTACTTGGAGTTGATGGATAGAAACCGTTTTCCTGATTCAAGATTATTACAGTGCTATCAAATTGGTTGGAAATATAAAAGCATTAGTGGACATTTACTGCAGTAAAAAACAGTAGTTAAGGGACTGATCCCCCTTTGTGCTCATTTCCATTCTGGGAGAGAAAGAATGTTCCCTGGAGTGTGATTTAAGCTTCTTTTGCCTTTTTCCAGACATTAGGTTCAAAGCTGTCTCAAAAAGCTCTGCATAATAATAAGCTTCTTCTTGCATTTTAATTATCACTTTTGCAAGAAAAGTTGCTGTGTAAAAGCTAATATGAAGAGAGAAAGGCATGTCTTCACTAGAGAAACTTCTTAAACCATCAGATCATCTGTTGATGCTCATAATGCTCTTGGCAACTGGCAATCATTCTGGCCTTAGATTCTGGACCCATGAAAATAAAATTATTTGTAGTAAGCTAGTATTATCAGGCACGGTAAAAAACATCATTCAAATAATTTTTTTACACTAGTTATTTTCTGTTGTTGTGTTGGTTCCTATGAGAAAATCTAGACAAAAGGAAAAAAAGAGTAGGGTGGAAAGAGAGAGAGAGAAAGAAGGAGAGGGAGAGGGAGAGAGAGACATTATATGGGGAAGGTATCTGAATGTTATATGGCTCATCATTTCCAGACTTGCTTTTGTTTACATTCATGCTTGTGATTCTGAATACATGTAAATTGTAGAATAACTTTTCGCTAGAATCAGAGAAAATAAAATTTGCAGAGTTCACAAATTCTGAGGATCAGTTTTTGTGAGCTGAAATGTTTATTTTCAAAACTCTTTATCCCCATGTGAATTGCCCAGCTAGACTGTGTGGCTTTCCCACACATATGTCAAAGCTAGTTATATAGGCAGACAACCTGTACACAATGTTAAATTTATAGGAAAGGAGAAAGACAACAATAAATGCACTGCGGACTATTCCTGGCATAATATCCAGACATACGTTTTGGGTTTGTTTGTTTTTTAATGCTGTGCTAAATGGGTTTAGTCTTTTCACCTATTCACACATTTTAGTATGTTATGCTTTTTGATACAGTCCATACTTCATGAGCATTTTATGGTATTGAGATTCTACAACAGTTGGAGTCAATTTTCCTTCCTCCCATCTATTGTGAGTACAACCACTGACTAGATCAGTGGTGGTATGTTACCGGTTCAGCCGAACCGGTAGTAAAAAAAGTCTCCAACAAAAAAAGCCCCAACAATCAGCTGAGAGGAGAAAGAAGAGAAAAGGATCGGGATCACTTCTCCACCTACCCCTGTGCTTTTCTTTGTCATCCTTTCAGCTGATTGGTGCTGCAAGCCTCACCCGGTGGGGAAAGCTGCACATGTGCATTAGTTGCGTGCACGTTGGATGCATGTGCACACGTGCATGATCACCAAACCAGTGCTGGAACAGGTAGGATCCCACTGCTGGATAGATTCATAGACTCAGGCAGGAGCAAAACTTCTGTAAAAGAGTGATTTCTACTTCTAATTTACCCAGGAGGTTTAGAAGACTACTACTTGAAGCAACAGAGAACTGTAGCAGAACAAGAACATCATCCAAGTCTCTTTACTAGTCATCTCCAAGAGCCAGTGCAGTTCTGTCCCGGCCAAGGACCGTAGGGCAATTCCCATGGAGACAGTTAATCCAAATCCCCCAGAGATCTTTATAATTTATAATCCCCATGTCTCAATAATCTGTTCCAAAAGAGAAGGGTGAATATAGAACAGTGACTGTCTGTTAACAATGGATCCAAACAGTCTCTTGACTATCCAAGGGTCTAATAGACACCAAACCAAATACAGAAACTGAAATTGACTCAATATTAATTTGAAGATTATTTACATAAAGATGGTATTTATATACCAAATTGCTTTACTTTGTTATTAAAAAACAAAATACAAATGTACAATAATATATATTTTTTAAATATAAGTGAAATCACAAACTTTTAAGTATTCAAATCATTGTCTGTTTTACCATTGCAATAGTTATGTAGCTAATTTTAACCAAAATCTTGTTACAAAAGTTGATTGCACTACATCTCCTAAGAAATAATATCTGTAAAATAGTGGTGGGGTTCAAATTTTTTTACTGCCGGTTCTGTGGGCATGATTTGGTGGCCATGGCAGAGGAAGGATACTGTAAAATCTCCAATCAGAGTGGTATTTGCCGGTTCTCCGAACTACTAAAATTTCCACTACCAGTTCTCCAAAACTGGTCAGAACCTGCTGAGTACCTGCTGAATTACCTCTGCTGTAAAATCCGGATATTTCCTAGCTATCTTACATGATTTCATACAGTGCTGAACACAGTGCTGAAACCTTAGAGGATTCAGTCTTGCCACGGAAATGTTGGAGATTACATTTTCAAAAGGAATTTGATATCCACTGCTTCTCATGGGTAATTAAATGTTTTACAAAAAAGGCTATTGAGAATCTGATTGGCTTTAAAAACCTTACTTTTTTGTGTCATACCAAATTGAATAGGATGACCTAATTAGAATGCAGCCATTGAAAAGCCTTCATATATCTACTAGTTGGATCATCCTTTTTCTTGTAATACTAGAAGGGTGAAAGAAGACCACCTTCAACAGAGCCATGCTGATTTTTTCTAAGCATGACTTGTTCTTCTATATAATAAATGGGCAAATGATGCTGATCGCCCTGCAGATATGTTTTGGCATATATTAGGCTTCCTATCTCACAAGAGACATTCTCATAAGTTATGTTGATGATAGAAACTTGGCAGCTTGTTATGTACTCTAGAGCTCACCAACTTCTTATTCTTTAAAAATATTTAACTTATATGTTTTTTTTCCTGTTAATTTTCCCCAGTAAATGTTTTAAATATATATAAGTGAAATGCTGGCAATCTTCCAGTTCCCAGGTACAGAAGCTGACCTTTAGGACATTATTGTTAATTCAACTATTTCAAATTTCAGCGCTTAAATAATTCTTGAATGGTTGCCATCTGGATATTGTACAGTCAATGATTTGTATACTTAATCGGCTAGTTAATGTAAAGACTTCATCTCATATCAATAGTGCTTATTTCAGCAATTTTTTTTCATTATGCAAGGTATTTGCCGTATACTACATCATCATCATTACCACTACAACCCCATCATCATCATTTTACTTATTAGATTTTATTCATTTTTATCCTGTCTTTAATATTTTATAATCAATTCAAGGCAGTGAAGGCTGTAATTCTTCTACTTCCTATTTTTCTTATAACAACAACCTTGCAAGATGGATTGGGATGACAGAGAGTTACTGGCTCAAAGTCACTTAGCTGGTTTTTCATGACTAGAACTCAGTCTTCTGGTTTCTAGACTGGCACCTTGATCACTACACTGAACTGATAATCAAATCATTGTCTTTATTTATAATGCACTTATCAATAAGGTGTGCAGCAAACAACAAATTCAGGGAGAATTAAAAAATCTGAATGTATAACCTAATAATTACAATCTGTAATAAGATTCAAAAAATGCAATCTAATAAAAAACAATGAATACACAATAAGAAAACCAATGAAACCAATGAAGTTTTATGAAATCAGACAACCTAACTAAATAGACAATAACTCAATGAAAATCAAATTTAAAATTCTGCAAAGAATTAAAAAATATTCTGTAGTCAGGGTAGCAACAAAGTTTCCTGCAATCTCACTCTCTGATGATATTTTAATAATTTTATTATACAGTCATCCTTGTCTCACTGACCTTAATGTTTTTAAGACTAAGCTCCTGAAATTCTTCATCATCATCATCACGACACCACCACCACCACCACCATCATCCTACCCATTCTATCCAATGCAGGATGAAGGCCTCTTCCAACCAATATGGCCCTGAGCTTTTTCTTTTGCCAATTGGGCTCACAATATTTGTTGATGTTGTTGATCCATCTTGTTTTAGTTCTGTTTTTTGGATACTTTTCATGGAATCCATTCTATCACTGCCTTGGTCCACCTGCCATCAGTTTTGTTGAGAGAATGAGTGCACTCAGGGAAACTGTGGCTTTTCACTGCCTGCCTCCTGGCGACGACAGGGTCTGAACTCAGAGCCCTGGGCCTTCTCATGATAAATAAATAAACACACGGCACACAGTGTTTACTCGGGATGAAAAGGCACTTTAATAATGGTGGGTACTCCTTTTATAGGCTACATGCACACGTCATAGCAGAGACAAAGAAGCTTTCTACATAATTATGCTAATGCAAACCTATGCCATAGCTGGTGTCTTATGCTCCTACTTCTTAGCCCCGCCCAGTTACTCTTATCTCCATAACTTTCGTTTCTCCCATATTACTCTCGTTTCTCCATATAACTTTCGTTTCTCCAGCCAGTATTTTTCCACACAGTCAGCACATTATCACATACATTCCATTGTCCATCCATCACTTTTACAAGGTTAACCATTGCAACATTTAGCGTAACAGTATATTGCAACAGAAACATAGTGAGAGTGGTGAGGAATAACACACAACCAGCATGCAGATATACTGAATAGTAAAATGTAGGCTTTACTTCCTGTAAACGGGTAAACAAAGTCCAACAAACAGTCCATACACAGTTAAAGCAGGTAGTATTCAATACAATCAGTCCAGGGATAATCCCAAAACAAAGTCCAGTATCATAAACAAAGTTCAGTAAACGATGTTTGCTAATAGTTTGCAAGACTCACAGCAATTCCAGCAGAACGACGATCAGGAAAAAGGCAACAGGGAAATGCAAGAAGAGAACAAACCAGGTTTCTGACTTCATCTTATGGCCGTCGGAGGAACTTCAGCCAATCACAATTACAGCACTCTCTTAAACAGTATTAAATAACTATCCTGGTTTATATATTGCCAACCCAACTGTTAGGTGACTATCATTCCTAACAAGTTCTTCTTGCTATGTGACCAGTCCATTTTCATTCCAATTCTTTTACTCTCTTGATGATATTGTATACTTTCATTTGTTCTGTAATCCATGTGCAGGTCTTTCTATATTGTCTTGCAATGCCAAGTATGTCTCATTGTGAGGTTAGTGTCCATGTTTCACCAGCCCATGTTAGAACAGGTAGCACACACTGATTGAAAACTTTTATCTTCAGGCATACTGAGAGTTCTTGAAAATTACACTTAGATTGCCGAATGCCTGCCAATCATATTTAACACGCTATTCAATTTCCTTTATTGTACCACTTTCCACTGAGATCTGTTGACCAAGGTATTTGCAGTGTTTATTTTGCCAACATTTTCCCTTATTTTTGTTCTTACTTAGATAGCACCTTCATTTTCTGAAATAACCCTGCTTGTCTCATCCAGCTTCCTAATTAATTTTGCTAACTAGCAACACTGGTTTCTTCCTGGAATTAATATTATCTTGCCTGATACAATATATACAAATTAATAAACTGTGATTTTGAATAATTCTAAGGGTTCTGAAGTGCTTTTTGCTCACTTGTTTTCCTCCCCTTTTTATGCAGTGTTCTTATTCTATATGCATCTATACAAATCTAAAGATAATTAGCAAACTTTATTGCCTTGACAAAAAGGAAACATTACGTTTGCCTATCATACTGTATATGGGTGTACAAATATGTTTTCATGTATGAGTGTACAAAAATTTTAAGCACCATGAATATAAGAATTAATGTAAAGCCATATTGCACAGTCAAGGATTTTCAGGGCTAAAATATCATCTGAACTGAATATTTCCTGGTTTATCAGCATAAGTTCTCTTACTTTTGTGTTTCCTTTCATGACAGCTGTGTAATGGGACACACAATCAGATTAGTTTATTAAGCATGATTGGAAACAGATAGCATTGTAGATCAGTTTTCTAGATCTACTTCATATGATATTCAGCAATAGTAAGGAACCTTTAAATTAATGTTAAACTGGGCATCCAAGTGTGTATCCCAGAATTAAGTTAAATAAAAGATGTCTGGCACACACTCTGTATATTTTCAGATATTTTCCCTCCATTCTCTTTCTTTTGCTTCTACACTATGCTTTATATGTTACATTCATCCTTCTCTTAGCAATTACAACACAGAACAGATCTCAGATAAGCTTGATATCCAGAGAAAATCTTTCCCGTCTTTCAGTTCTGGGGGAGAGAAAAGGGGCAAAGCCTGAAAGAAAGAAAAAAGCATTGGGCCACATTTATCCTAAGGCAAAGATGTGCCATGCCTAGTCTTCAGTATGAAAAATAACTAAGAATATTGTTATGTCCTGAGAACTCTAGGAGTTCTCACTCAGGTCCACTCACTTTGAGTGGGCGTTCTCCCCCTTTTCCTCATTGGCTGGTTCTCCCCAGCAGCCAGCTATAAAAGCAGGCTGCGGGGTCCAACCAGTCGCTGATTGCTGCGAGCCAGTTCCAGGCGTGGCAAGCACGATCAGCCCTTTATTGTATAATAAAGTATTGTTGCACTCATGCTCTGGTTCAGCCTCTTTTTCCCAAACTTAACACTGGTGACGAGGATGGGATGGCTACCAGAAGCACCATGCAACCGCTGAGTCACTAGCCGCCGATCCGCAGCCAGAGAGAGCGATCGGTCGGCGATAAGAGCAACGCTGATCCGCATGCCAGAGAGAGCGGTCAGCAAACAAAAAGAGCAAACAAAAAGAGCAAACGCTGATCCACTGACAGAGAAAGCGGCCAGCAAGCGATAAGCAGCGAATGCTGATCCGCAGCCAGAGAGAGCGGTCAGAATCGATAGTTAGAAGCGTCTGTAGCCGCTTGTTAGCCAAGCTACAGGGAAAGTGAAGCGCTGCGAGCCGCAGCCGCTCAGTATTAGGCGCGAAATTCAAACGGCTGCCATTTGAATTTCAACCCTAAAGGTACAGCACAGCGCTGTAGCCAAGTCACTGACACCCACACAGGCGCGAATCCAAACGCCGCCAACGGCTAACAGCCAAACGTGGTTAACCCAGAGAGAAAGAGAGGACTGCGAACAGCCTCTCCGGAGCTGAAATCACTTGCCTGCCACAGGCACTAAAACATTGTCTGCTGCCCCAGAGAGATTTTTTCCACAGGTAGTTCTACGGTCCCAGCACCATGAATTCCAATCCAGTCTTCCCAGCGTTCAAACCAGATGAGGAGAAGTGGGAATCATATAAGAACCGCTGGCGGATGCTGGAGAGCATCGGAAAAAATCGTATTTCCTGATCTACTGTGGAGCCACCGTTTTCGATACTGCCACGGCCCTCGTGGCCCCTCGTGAGTTGAAAAACGTTCCGTGGTCTGAGTTACTTGAAATCCTCACTAACCACTATTCTCCCAGGCCCTCACAGATTGCCAGGAGATTCACCTTCCGTATGAGGAAGCAAGCGGACAAGGAGACCATCAATCAGTATATGGCCGCCCTCAGAACAGCAGCACTGCATTGTGGGTTTGGAACCTACCTGGAGGACATGCTCCTCGATCAATTAGTCTGCGGGGTCAAGGACCTCCACCTGCAAAGGCGCCTTCTCGCAAAAGAGACCTCAACCTCGCACAAGCAGTCGAGGAGGCCTTGGCAGCTGAGCTGGCAGCGCACTCAGCCACCGAAATCCATGGCCCAAGTGCCAAGCTGACATCACTTCCAGTCCACTCCGAGGAGGTGGTAGCAGAGGAAACCATCAGTGATGAAAACGACGTCCACCGCCTCTCCAATGACAGACGACCACAGGTAGGAGCCAAACAAGAAAACATCGGTCCACCCAAGCACATCACCCTGTGCCTAGCCTGCGGGGGATCTCATCAGAGGGCCACTTGCAAGTTTAAAGGAGCCACCTGCAATAACTGTCATAAAAGGGGACACATCGCGAGAGTCTGCCAAGCCCCTCAAAGCTCAGCACAAAGACACCCCCTCGCACTCGGGACCACAGAGGCAAGTATTGAACTGTCGCACGCACCACCATGCCAAGCACACTTGCCACACTGTTAGTAAAATTTCTCTATCCGTTTCCTTAGAAGGTAAACCGTGCCGTATGGAGGTTGATACAGGGTCAGCGCTCTCAATTATCTCGTGGAACACCCTCAAGAGGCTCCAACCTAGCCTATCCACTAGCCGGCTCCAGAGATGCCAGTTCAGCCTGAAGGACTACCAGGGGAAGACCATTCCTGTAATCGGCAGAGGCAAGTTCCTTGTCAGTTTTAAAGCTTTTAAAGGTCACCTACCTCTAGTGGTAGTTAACGGCAATCTCCCCACCTTATTGGGGCTCGATTGGTTTCCCCATCTCGGCCTAGGGCTAACAGGAGTCCATGCTGTCTCAACCTCAGACACTGACTCCTTATTCGCTGATTACGCAGACGTATTCAGCGAAGAGCTGGGTGTTATAACGGTACCCCCATTTCATTCTCAGTTGACCCCCAGGCAGTCCCAATCAGGCTAAAACCGCGTGAGGGTCCCATTCGCTATTCGGCCAAAACTAGATGCGGAATTGGATAAACTGTTAAAACAAGGGGTCATTGAGCCAACAGATTTCGCCAAATGGGAGACGCCCATTGTCACACCCTCAAAAAAGACGGTAGCCTGAGAATTTGCTCGGACTACAAGGCGACAATCAATAAATTTCTACAAGTTAGCGCTTATCCTGTGCCCGTCATTCAGCATTTATTACACACATTCGAACCAGGCAGCATTTTTGCTAAATTGGACATGTCTCAAGCATATCAGCAGTTCCCTGTTGATAACCAAACAGCGGAACTCAGACAATTGTCACTCACAGGGGTGCCTTCCGATGCAAGCGTCTCCAATTTGGCGTAAGTGTTGCCCCAGGTATTTTTCAATCCCTCATGGAGCGGATTTTGCAGGGCCTCCCTGGTGTAGTACCCTACTTCGACGACATCTTAGTCTCGGCCAGGGACAGACCCCAACTCTTCCAGAGAGTTCGAGCGGTGTTAGAGAGGTTCAGACAGCATGGCCTCAAGTTGAAAAAGAAAAATGTGCCATTGCCACTAGACAGTTGGACTTTCTGGGTTATAAAATTGACGCCTCTGGCATTCACCCCCTGGAGTCCAAGGTTAAGGCAATCCACGAGGCACCCACTCCAACCTCCAAAACTGAACTTCAGGCGTTCTTGGGGCTATTGAACTTTTACGCATCCTTCTTGCCCCATAAAGCATCAGTAGCCGAACCCCTACACAGATTACTGGATAAAAAGTCACCGTGGCACTGGGGGCACAAAGAAGACCATGCTTTTCACGCCGTCAAATCACTACTCACGTCAGAGGCGGTACTTATTCAATTCGACCCTAACCTCCCTTTAGTGCTGGCAGCAGACTCATCCCCTTTTGGAATTGGGGCGGTACTAAGTCACAGGCTTCCCAATGGCGCCGAGGCCCCCATCGCCTTTTTCTCAAGGACGCTCTCTGCAACGGAGCGCAATTACAGCCAGATCGATAAGGAAGCCCTAGCAGCTGTTGCAGCCATGAAAAAATTTCACGAATTTCTCTTTGGCCATTTTTTCGAGCTGGTCACGGACCACAAGCCCCTCCTGGGCCTACTAGCCGGGGACAAACAGACCCCTCAAGTCCTCTCCCCTAGGATGACAAGGTGGACCCTCTTCCTAGCAGCCTACTCCTACAGACTTATACACCGCCCGGGTAAAACACTGTCCCACGCTGACGCTCTCAGTCGCTGCCCCTTGCCGGCTCCGGCTGAAGACCCTGCTCCTGTCCACGCTATTTTCAAGATCACCCAATTGGACCTACCCATCACTGCCCTTGACATTGCTGCTAAAACCAAGGCAGACCAAACGCTCGCCCAGGTGCTCGACTGGGTGAGGAGGGGGTGGCCGGGTGGCAATGTTGAAAACAAATTCACACCTTTCAAGACTCGCATGCAGGAGTTGTCCAGTTTGCAGGGCTGTCTACTATGGGGCACTCGAGTGGTCATCCCGGCCTCACTGCGTACCCGAGTTCTGGAAGCGTTGCACGAGGGACACCCTGGCATCGTGAGAATGAAGGCATTAGCACGCAGCTACGTGTGGTGGCCGGGTCTCGAAGAGGACATTGTCAATTGGGTAAGTTCCTGCAGCATTTGCCAGGAATCCCGTCCTGCTCCCCCCATTGCCACCCCTACTAGATGGGAAAGTGCCAGCGCTCCTTGGTCCAGAATTCACATCGACCTGGCGGGCCCCTTGCATGGGAAGACGTTCCTAGTGGTCGTGGACACCTATTCCAAATGGATTGACGTAGCACAGCTATCCACGACCACCACACTAGCAATCACCAACGTGTTAACACGCCTGTTCGTAACGCATGGGCTACCCGACTCCATTGTCTCCGACAATGGCCCACAGTTCGCATCGACCGAGTTCAGCCATTTCGCTGCCAACCTGGGTATCCGCCACATTTTCACAGCCCCATTTCATCCTGCCAGTAACGGATTGGCTGAAAGGGCTGTCAGGACCACTAAAGAAGCCCTGGCTAGGTTCAGCAAGGATGACTGGCACCACAAACTCTCGCGGTTCCTGATGAGCCAGCACTCAACTCCTTGTTCAGTCACCAATAAGTCCCCAGCTGAGCTCCTGATGGGCAGGCGTCTGAGGACTGTATTGGACAGATTTCACCCACAATACTGCCCTGACTCTCCCCTCGCTTCCACATCGGGGGTTAGACATTTTATCTTACAGGAGCCAGTTTTCGCGAGGAACTTCGCTGGAGACCCCCTGTGGATCCCGGGCGAGATCGTAGCTATCACCGGGCCGCGGTCGTATCGGGTCAGACTGGAGGATGGCCGCGTCTGGAGAAGGCACATAGACCAACTGCGTAGGCGCCTCAGCACCCTCGCCAGCAGGGATCCAGAGTCACAAGACGAAGAGAGGCCTCATCCTCAGCCCCACATCCACATCATGCCCGGCGACCAGTTCACACCTACAGCTGGTCCCGAAAGCCCGAACACGGACAGCTGCACCCAGACGGTTGACCAGCCCGATCCAGTCTACGGGAGCACATCCCCAGTGACCAACCCTACGAGCCCCGGGCATGCCCAAACCGAGGGGCACACTGGTGACACTTTGGCGACTCTGCCTTCCCAGGCAGACCCCGTACGGGCAGACAACGTTCCAGAGCTGCGCCGTTCCGGGCGCCAACATAAACCTCCTGCCTACCTCAAAGACTATGCGTGTTCGCATCTGGGGGGAAGGGGTGTTATGTCCTGAGAACTCTAGGAATTCTCACTCAGGTCCACTCACTTTGAGTGGGCGTTCTCCCCCTTTTCCTCATTGGCTGGTTCTCCCCAGCAGCCAGCTATAAAAGCAGGCTGCGGGGTCCAACCAGTCGCTGATTGCTGTGAGCCAGTTCCAGGTGTGGCAAGCACGATCAGCCCTTTATTGTATAATAAAGTATTGTTGCACTCGTGCTCTGGTTCAGCCTCTCTTTTCCCAAACTTAACAAATATGGTACTTGAAATATGCATGAACTCGTGGAATTTTGTTACTAGAGTGTTTTGTTCATTCTAAAAGAGAGAAAGGAAGCTTAGATAGATAGATAGATAGATAGATAGATAGATAGATAGATAGATAGATAGATAGATGATAGATAGATAGATAGTGTTATGTTTGAGCAATGAGAGGCTGAACCAGAGCATGAGTGCAACAATACTTTATTATAACAATAAAGGGCTGACCGTGCTTGCCACGCCTGGAACTGGCTCGCAGCAATCAGCAACTGGTTGGACCCCGCAGCCTGCTTTTATAGCTGGCTGCTGGAGAGAATCAACCAATGAGGAAAGGGGGAAGAACGCCCACACAAAGTGAGTGGACCTGAGTGAGAACTCCTAGAGTCCTCAGGACATAACACCCCTTCCCCCCAGATGCGAACATGCATAGTCCTTGAGGTAGACGGGGGGTTTGTGTTGGCGCCCGGAACGGCGCAGCTTGGGAACATTGTCTGTCCGTTCAGAATCAGTCTGTGACGGTTGAGCCGGCAGCGTGTCGCCAATGCGCTCTCCGGATTGGGCATCCTCAGGACTCACAGGGTTGGATACTGGGGGCGAGTTCCCGTGGGCTGGATCAGGCTGGTCAACTCTCGGGGCGCTGTTGTCCGAGTTCGGGCTGACCAGAACGACTGTTGGTGCGGACTGGACGTTGGGTGCGATGAGGCTGAGAGGCGGATGGGGCGGTTCCCCTTCATCTGGTGACTCTGGATTTCTGCTGGCAAGGGTGCTGTGGCGCCTCCGCAGTTGGTCTATGTGCCTCCTCCAGACGCGACCATCCTCCAGCCTGACCCTATACGATCTCGGCCCGGTGATGGCGATGACCTCGCCTGGAATCCATAGTGGGTCCCCAGCGAAATTCCTCGCGAATACAGGCTCCTGTAACATAAAATGTCTAACCCCCGAAGTGGAAGCGAGGGGAGAGTCAGGGCAGTATTGTGGGTGAAGTCTGTCCAATACAGTCCTCAGGCGCCGGCCCATCAGGAGCTCCGCTGGGACTTATTGGTGACTGAACAGGGGTTGAGTGCTGGCTCATCAGGAACCGTGAGAGTTTGTGGTGCCAGTCATCCCTGCTGAACCTGGCGAGGGCTTTTTTGGTGGTCCTGACGGCTCTTTCCGCCAACCCATTACTGGCAGGGTGAAATGGGGCTGTGAAAATGTGGCGGATGCCCAGGTTGGCAGCAAAACGGCTGAACTCTATTGATGCGAACTGTGGGCCATTATTGGAGACAATGGAGTCGGGTAGTCCGTGCGTAACGAACAGGCGCGTTAACACGTTGGTGATTGCTAGTGTGGTGGTCGTGGATAGCTGTGCTACATCAATCCATTTGGAATAAGCGTCCACGACCACTAGGAACATCTTCCCATGCAAGGGGCCGCCAGATCGATATGGATTCTAGACCAAGGGCGCTGGCGCTCTCCCATCTGGTAGGGGGTGGCAATGGGGGAGCAGGACGGGATTCCTGACAGATGTTGCCGGAACTTACCAAATTGACAATGTCCTCGTCTAGACCCGGCCACCACACGTAGCTGCGTGCTAATGCTTTCATTCTCACGATGCCAGGGTGTCCCTCGTGCAACGCCTCCAGGACTCGGGTACGCAGCGAGGTCGGAATGACCACTCGAGTGCCCCATAGTAGACAACCCTGCAAACTGGACAGCTCCTGCATGCGAGTCTTAAATGGTGTTAATTTGTTATCAACGATGCCACCCGGCCACCTCCTCACCCAGTCGAGCACCTGGGCGAGCGTTTGGTCTGCCTTGGTTTTGGCGGCGATGTCAAGGGCGGTGATGGGCAGGTCCAACTGGGTGATCTCGAAAATGGCGTTGACAGGAGCAGGGTCTACAGCCGGAGCGGGTAAGGGGCAGCGACTGAGAGCGTCGGCGTGGGACAGTGTTTTGCCCGGGCGGTGAATAAGTTTGTAGGAGTAGGCCGCTAGGAAGAGTGTCCACCTTGTCATTCTAGGGGAAAGGACCTGAGGGGTCTGTTTGTCCCCGGCCAGTAGGCCCAGGAGGGGCTTATGGTCCGTAACCAGTTCGAAAAAATGGCCAAAAAGGAATTCGTGAAACTTTTCACGGCGCAACAGCTGCTAGGGCTTCCTTGTCGATCTGGCTGTAATTGCGTTCCGTGGCCGAGCGTCCTGAGAAAAGGCGATGGGAGCCTCGGCGCCATTGGGAAGTCTGTGACTAAGGACCGCCCCAATTCCAAAGGGGATGCGTCTGCTGCCAGTACTAAAGGAAGGTTAGGGTCGGTGGATAAGCACCGCCTCTGGCGTGAGTAGTGATTTGACGGCGTTAAACGCCTGGTCTTCTTTGTGCCCCCAGTGCCACGGTGACTGTTTGTCCAATAATCTGTGAAGGGTTGGCTACTGAGGCTTTATGGGGCAAGAAGGATGCGTAAAGTTCAGCAGCCCCAAGAAAGCTTGTAGCTCCGTTTTGGAGGTTGGAGTGGGAGCCTCGTGGATTGCCCTAACCTTGGACTCCAGGGGGTAAATGCCAGAGGCGTCAATTTTATAACCCAGAAAGTCCACCTGTCTAGTGGCAATGGCGCATTTTTCTTTTTTTAACTTGAGGCCATGCTGTCTGAACCTCTCTAACACTGCTCACACTCTCTGGAAGAGTTGGGGTCTGTCCCTGGCCGAGACCAAGATGTCGTCAAGTAGGGTACTACACCAGGAGGCCCTGTAAAATCCGCTCCATGAGGGACTGAAAATCCCTGGGGCAACACTTACGCCAAATTGGAGACGCTTGCATCGGAAGGCACCCCTGTGAGTGACGATGGTCTGAAGTTCCGCTGTTTGGTTATCAACAGGGAACTGCTGATACGCTTGAGACATGTCCAATTTAGCAAAAATACTGCCCGGCTCGAATGTGTGCAATAAGTGCTGAATGACGGGCACAGGGTAGGCGCTAACTTGTAAATATTTATTGATTGTTGTCTTGTAGTCCGAGCAGATTCTCAGGCTACCATCTTTTTGAGGGTGTGACAATGGGCGTCTCCCACTTGGCGAAATCTGTTGGCTCAATGACCCCTTGTTTTAATAGTTTATCCAATTCAGCGTCTAGTTTTGGCCGAATAGCAAATGGAACTCTCGCGGTTTTAGTCTGATTGGGACTGCCTGGGGGTCAACTGCGAATGAGATGGGGTTCCATTATAACACCCCAGCTCCTCGCTGAACACATCTGCGTAATCAGCGAATAAGGAGTCAGTGTCTAAGGTTGAGACAGCATGGACTCCTGTTAGCCCTAGGCCGAGATGGGGAAACCAATCGAGCCCCAATAAGGTGGGTAGATTGCCATTAACTACCACTAGAGGTAGGTGACCTTTAAAAGTTCTAAAACTGACAAAGAACTTGCCTCTGCCAATCACAGGAATGGTCTTCCCCTGGTAGTCCTTCAGGCCGAACTGGCATCTTTGAAGCCGGGTGGTAGATAGGCTGGGGTGGAGTCTCTTGAGGGTGTTCCACGAAATTATTGAGAGCGCTGACCCTGTGTCAACCTCCATGTGGCACGGTTTACCTTCTAGGGAAACGGAGAGAGAAATTTTACTAACAGTGTGGCAAGTACGTTTGGCAAGGCGGTGCGTGCGACAGTTTAATACTTGCCTCTGTGGTCCCGAGTGCAAGGGAGGGAGTCTGTGTGCAGCGCTTTGGGGGTTTGGCAGACTCTCACGATGTGCCCCTTTTATGGCAGTTGTTGCAGGTGGCTCCTTTAAACTTGCAGGTGGCCCTTTGATGCGATCCCCACAGGCTAGGCACAGTGTGATGTGCTTGGGTGGACCGGTGTTTTCTTGTTTGGCCCCTACCTGCGGCCGTTTGTCGTAGGCGAGGCGGTGGACGTCGTTTTCGTCGTTGAGGGTTTCCTCTGCTACCACCTCCTCGGAATGGACTGGGAACGATGCCAGCTTGGTGCTTGGGCCCTGTATTTCGGTGGCTGAGTTCGTTGCCAGCTCGGCTGCCAGGGCCTCCTCGACCGCTTGTGCGAGAGTTGAGGTCTTTTTTGCTAGAAGGCGCCTCTGTAGGTTGAGGTCCTTGACCCCACAAACTAATTGATCGAGGAGCATGTCCTCCAGGTATGTTCCAAACCCGCAGTGCAGAGCTGCTGTTCTGAGGGCGGCCATATATTGATTGATGGTCTCCTTGCTCGATTGCTTCCTCATACGGAAAGTGAACCTCCTGGCGATCTGTGAAGGCCTGGGAGCGTAGTGGTTAGTGAGGATCTCAAGCAACTCAGACCACGGGACGTTTTTCAACTCTCTTGGAGCTACGAGTGCTGCGGCAGTATCATAAACGGTGGCTCCGCAGTAGATTAGGAAATAGGATTTTTTCCGATGCTCTCCCGCATCCACCAGGCCGACCGCATCAATGTAATGATTGAAGTGGTTCTTATACGATTCCCACTTCTCTTCGTCTGGTTTGAACGCCGGGAATACTGGGTTGGAACTCATGGTGCTGGAAACGGCTGGGCTACCTGCAGAAAAATCTCTCTGGGGACAACGGGCGCTCGTGGGTTGCAAGTGATATCAGCTCTGGAGAGGTTTTTTTTTGCTATCCTCTCTTTCTCTCTGGGTTAACCACGTTGGCTGTTAGCCGTTGGAGTGTCTAGATTCGCGCCAGCGTGGGCGTTAGTGACTTACTACAGCGCTGTGCTGTGTCTCTCTTGGTTTGAAATTCAAATGACACCGTTTGAATTTCGCGTCTAACTACTGGCGGCTGCGGCTCGCAGCGCTTCACTTTCCTGTAGCTGGGCTAACAAGCGGCTACAGGCGCTTCTAACTTCGAACCAGACCGCTTTCTCTGGCTGCGGATCAGCGTTCGCTCTTTTGTTGGCTGACCGCTCTCTCTGGCTGCGGGTCAGCGTTTCTCTTGTAGCCGGCCGATCGCTCTCTCTGGGCTGCGGATCGGTGGCTAGTGACTCAGCGGTTGCATGGTGCTTCTGGTAGCCATCCCATCCTCGTCGCCAGTGTTATGTTTGAGCAATGAGAGGCTGAACCAGAGCATGAGTGCAACAATACTTTATTATAACAATAAAGGGCTGACCGTGCTTGCCACGCCTGGAACTGGCTCGCAGCAATCAGCAACTGGTTGGACCCCGCAGCCTGCTTTTATAGCTGGCTGCTGGAGAGAATCAACCAATGAGGAAAGGGGGAAGAACGCCCACACAAAGTGAGTGGACCTGAGTGAGAACTCCTAGAGTCCTCAGGACATAACAGATAGATAGATAGATAGATAGATAGATAGATAGATAGATAGATAGATAGATAGATAGATAGCCAACGAAGTGTCAGATCATACAAGCATAAAGCTTTGCAGCATCACACAATGTAATTCACTGAATAGATCAACAACTGAAAGGTATAATGATAAACCTTAACATGCATACTGGAAGAGGATGAATGTAGCTTCCTTGTAGGCATGCAGGCTGAGAGCTTTTCTATTCTTCTTTGTCCCATTACAGCTTGAAATCTTGTGCTTTGATCAATGGTGCCATATGGCATTAGAAACAATACTCAGGGCTGTTTTTGTAGGACTGATGCAGACATGAATACCAAACAGCTTTAGAAAACCACCAAACCTTTAGCCAGATGGTTGTCTACTATAATTATTACTTAAAAGGCCAAAGACAAATGTTTAGGAAATACATCCATAGCTGTGAATGACTGGTTAATTTCTCATAAGAGATACCTTCAGTTATGCATACTTTGTAGAGAACAGCTTCTATAATAATCAACTTTTCTGTAGGCTTGAAAAAAATTCTCAGGATGCAATGCTATTTAGGATTCTCTGGCATGTAATGTGCAGACCGTCTGGCCAAGTTTAGGTTACTTTCCTGGATATTTGTTCTTCAGAATAATTTACCAGACATCCTTAAAATGGAATCACTAATATGCCAATTTCCATTTCATGTCCCTTCTTTGCAAAACATAATATTACATCTCAAGAACAGTGGCTAGTATTGTGAAGACGTGTAATGCATTATGGTAACAATTAAATAATGCATTAAGTAAAACAAAACAGAACAAATATAATTTATATTTACATGAAGTTGGTTTACATCTCTAATGGAAACACTGGAATCTGAGGGCTATAATTAGCCCATTTTTAATGGGCCCTAGTATCCTTCCTAACAATAAATAATAAGAATTGGAATAAAGCTTCCCACTTCTTGAGATGGAATTATACAAGCAAAGCCTAACCTCATGAAAAAGAAACCTTTGAGTGAAGAAATAATATCAATCCTGAATTATGGGTTGTGCCGGATGAAGAATCGCCACCCCTAGTTCAATCAGTTCATTAAAAAGATAATTAGTATGTGAATACTTTGTTAAACAATTAAAGTTGACTTGGGCCACTCCTATACTACTACTTATAATGAAGTTCTCACTACATAGATTAGAGGTACATCATGCTCAAATTAAAAATATGCCTGAAGTCCTCTTTATATAAGTTTCTTGCCCTGAACTGTTTATAAAAAGCCTGGAAACTGGCCTGTGAAAGTTTAGAAAGCTATTTATAAAGTTCTAGAAATCCACTGGCCTAGAGTCAGAGTCATCCTCTTGAAATGGAGATGATTTGGGATAAGAATGATTCTTTTCAACAATGGATATATGAATAAAATCACTTTAAGAATACAGCATACAATTTGTAGGAAATCACAAAGAACCCCAGAACAATATCTAACGACCTGCAAATATATATATATATATCAGTGTTTATGATTCCAATTTCAGAAAAGTACTAGTTAAAAATGGGTTTCAAGTCAGAATACTAAGGATGAAGCTTTTGGTGACAAAAAGGAACATTGATGCTTATTCCAAATTTGTTTAAGAGCATATAGATTATTCTCTATAATTCTGCAAGAATATTAAGTCAAAGATGAGTCAGTAGAATTCTGGAGGCTACATGGCTATTGTTATGCCTAGCATAAACCAATCAGTGCATTCCACATTAAGAACCTCAGTTTAGATCTCAAGCACAGAGGTGGAACTAGCATGGTTTGATGATGTTTTGCTTTAACAATTTAACTTGTGATTCTACATAAGAATACCAGGCTGTCTGTTTGACAGAAACAAATGATTTCAAGCATGCAAGCAGGTAGATGGTTGAAGAACAAATTAAATATTTTGGAGGGACCAAATTAAAAGTCTAGCCCCAAACCCTTGTGGTAAGACTTAAAACTAGCAGTTGATAACTCAAATCTTACTGAGTTAAAGCAGTTTATCTTAGAGACATGGACCAAAATTCTTACCTATGTGATCATTAATGCGAAGAAGTCATTAGTTGCATTTAATGTAAAAAGTGCAATCAGTTACTGAATTTTGGGGGGGTAGTGGTGGTGGGATCATATCATGTGTTGTATTTGCCACCATAACATTTAAAGTTAAAGTTATAAAAAACATGACATTTAAAAAAATAAATTGAACAGAGACAAATATCCTAAAGCTCTATAGATTTTTATTTCTATCTATCTATCTATCTGTCTGTCTGTCTATCTATCTATCTATCTATCTATCTATCTATCTATCTATCTATCTATCTATCCTATCATTTTGGAACTCCCTCACAGAAGCACCCTGGGCAATGTATAAAAAAATATTAAAACATAGAAACAGTATATAAAAGAGTGTTGTGGCTCCGGGCTTGGATTCAGCTCCTGTGATTGATATGAGTTCAAGTGAAGAGATTATGGCAGAACAATATGAGCCGGCCTGGCTTACTGATTGGACTGATAACCAGGATGAGGAGATGGACGTGACAAAGGACGACAGACCTGATGTATTAGAATTGTCAGGACCTTTGACCTCCTCTGGTTCCTTATCTGATCAACAGCCAGGAATGGCTGACAGGGAAGTTTTGAGAGAGTCTTCTAGTGGAGATGAGAACTTGGAAAATTTGTGGTTAAATGTAAAAAATAGAAGACGGTTGAAAAGGCAAAATCAGCTGGAGCGAATGAGAAGGGCAAGTCAGTAAATTAGCACGTTGCCTTAATGAGTATAAAAGGACACAGCTGGGCTGGTACATTTCGCCAGGAACAAAATAACTATTTGAGTGAAGACATTACAGCAAAGAGCTCTGAGGCTGAAGATTTATTGCCAGGACTGGTTTGCTGGACAGAGTAAAGATTTATGCTGTGGTTTCTGCCAGCCGTTATCTTGTAAGACTTCTTTCCGTTTGATTTAATTGTGAAACGGCTGCTTTCTGTTTTGTTCGTTTGAATTTTGAAGGGGAGTCATAACAAAACAGTATACAATTTAAAAAGAGGCAACATGATTAAAACATTGTTAACATTAATTAAAAGAAGCAAGGGTTTTCAGGGGCCATGACTATATTCTCCTCTGTGCTTCAGAGCCATATTTTCACACCTTTTTGGAAGAAAGCCAGGAGAAGGCCAGGAGAATGGGGACTTTCCTTGCCTCGGTGGGCGGAGGGGGGAATGTTACACAAGGCAGGGACAACAGCAGAGAAAGCTCTCTTCAAGGACCTGTCAATCAGATTTCTTTAACTGACATGGTCTGAATGTGCCTTCCCTGCACGGAGAAGAACTGATGTAATGAGTAAAAACACTTCCATAGGTAGCCTGGCCCTATTCCATGTTAGGTTTTGTTTTATTTTGGTACTTCAAATCATCCTTGTGGTGATTACACAGACATATCCATGCAGTTTTCTTGACAACATTTTTACAAGTGTCTTGCTACCCTCTTATAGATGAGAGAAAGTAATTAGCCCAGAGACTAGCTATTTAAATCATGTTTAGAACTTCAATTTCCCTGCCTCCCAGTTTTTCCTGTCCAGCACCTAAACCACAAACCAAATAATCCAATGTGCATAAAATCATCAAATCATGACCACATTGTTGGATAACATATCCGTGAACTTACATATCTCTGAAAAAATAATAAGCCATTTATACAATGTCTTTGTATAAAATTTCAATTATCTTATTTTTTTTATTTTCAAGTCAGCACTTTTTCAGGAAATGTATATGTCAAAAGAAATTCATAAATAAAGGTTTCATATTTTGATTTCCTTGGATTTCAGAACTAGCAGAGTTCTGATTCTTTGTTTAATAGTACTGCCAGAATATACAGTATATAACAAAAAGGTGGCTATGTTTCAAATGATAAAGAAGTCAGTGCAATAAAAACTATTTCCATTGGTGTATAAAATTAAAAGTGTGCAAATTTAACAAATGAAAACATTTATGTATAATTATCCACTGAACATAACCAACCAACATCTTTTACCAGTCACTTTATGAATAGCAATAAACAGACTTACTTAACTGAAAGCCAATCATGGACTGACAAAGAACACAATGTACAAGCAGCTCTTACAGTAGTTGTGTTCAATGTAACACAAGTCAGCAATTTTTTTCCTATCTGGAAATGTACTGTATATATGGGGAAGAAGTCTCTTTATTCACTTCTAAGTAAAAAAGAGAGATATATCTGAATTTACTATAGTTTGCAAAGTTATTAATGACATTGAACTGCTGATATGAAGGCTACATGTATAGTTCTTACAATGAAAAATTCTTATTTTTTTAAAAAAATGGTACACAAATACATTCTAATATGCAGTTTTTCTAATGTGAATACTAACTATTCTAATATAAAAAAGCATTTATTTATTAAGCAGGAAAAATCGGAAATTAAAAAAAAGAGGTGTTCTTTCATCATCTCAATGACTGGCTGATTATATAGAAATTTTAAAGCTAATGCAAAAGTCTTTTGTTTGAAATAAATAAATCTATCACTTTCAATTTCTTCGCACTCAGTTTAAAAAATTCAAACTCATTTCTAAAGAAATATATGAATGTTGGTAAATAGTTATTTAAAAATTGAATAAAATTCTCACCCGTTCTTGTGAGCAAAAAAAGAAAACTCTATCAAAATGAAAAGTCAGTTCAGAAAGTCCTATTGTTTAAGTTAAGGGATGAGCCAAATAAATATACTGCAAAAGGATTTAAGATGTTCTAGAGTTTGTTTAATCTAAGACCTTGAATTCTTTTTTTATTACAAATATTCTTTTGACTTTAATGTAAAATATTCTGATTTTTTCCATTCTAAATATTTCTGTTGTTTTTGTTTCTCAAGCAAAAGTTAACAAATGAATTTTTTTCCTCAGATTATAGCCAAATAAATTGGACTGATGCTTTAAAATAACTGGATTAATATCCAATCCTCTTGAATTGCAGCCAAATTATTTCTTTTTCCAAGGAATCAATTCTTTGAGAAGAATAACACTTAATATATGCCTGTGTATATCTGGTTGTATCTGTATTGTGTATCTGGTTGATCCTCTTACAAAAGATTCTGATTCCAAATTTGATTCAGTTCCCAGAATTTGCTGGTAAGCATTATAAAATAAATTGACTATGCAGAAATCATGTTATTTGTTCTAAGTGCAGGTCTAATATTCTAGAAATAAACTGCCCAGAGCACCCAGGATTAGTCCATGATTTAGGAAAGCTTGAATTCTGTTCTGGTTGGGAAAATTTGCTCAGCAGCATTTTAAGAAATTTGAATATTTCACTGTTCTTTAACTTAAAAAATAACCAGGACTTGGACTACCATGTTTTGTCTTTCTTAGACAACAAATGGTCTAGCACAGTGATGGCTAACCTTTTCAGCACTGAGTGCCCAAAGCACATGTACGCGCACCCCCAAAATGCAATATGTGTGTGTCCCCATGCATGTGTCCCACCTCCTGTGCATGTGCCCTGTCCCTGTGCATGCACACACATCCCCCTGCATTTGCCCTGCATCCTGCATGCACTCTACCCCCTGCATGCACGGCAGAGACCAAAGACCAGCTGGCAGGTGGGAGGCATGTGCAGCGGAACTGAGCTGGGCGACGGCTTGCATGCCCACAGGTGCGTGCCATATGTTTGCCATCACAGTTCTAGCAGTTGAAAGAAAGACTTCAAATGGTGCCCATCATACAACTGGGTTGACCTACTAGCACGAGTGGGATTCAAAATTTTTAGCAATCTGTTCTGTGGGCATGGCTTAGGTGGTGGGCATGGCTTGGTGGTCATGTGACTGGGTGGACATGGCTTGGTGGTCATGTTATTGGCTGGGTGTAGCCAACTCAATATCACTCACATCAAGGCATGCATCTCCTCACCTGGCCTTTCATGACTGTGGAGATGCTGCAACAGTTGTAAGTGTGAAAAATGGTCATGTCACTTTTTTCAGTGCCATTGTAACTTTGAATGGTCACTCCACACAAGCAAAATACCAGCAAAGGAGGGGAAAAAAACTCCAGAGAAGTTCCAGAGACAGGAAGTCTAGTCCTGCCAAAAATGTAATAAGGGTTAATGGAGAGGCAGTTTCTGTAAGCAACACCAGAATGTTTCCGTCCTGCCTTCCTTACAGGATTAGGCCAGTAATTTCTTCTAACAACCGGTTCTCCTAACTGCTTAGAATGTTAACAACCAGTTCTAGTGAATAGGTATGAACTGGTAGAATCCCATCCCTGCCTACTCTTCAGGCAGAAAGGACAAATTCCAAAGTGGTATCATAAACCTTATTTTTGTTGTTTTATATTCTAAAAGTTCTCAAGAATCTCCTGCAAGCAAAATTTAACTGTAAGTCTCACCCCTTACTTGATTTCAATTTATTTATGTCATTAGGCTTGGAGGTCCCAGGGTCAAGATAAAATCTTAAGATGGCTCCATTATTTTCACTCTTTCCTTGCCGGTGGCTTGCAAATCTTTCTTTTAAAAATATATTTCAATTTTATAATTATTGTTTTATGTTTTATAATAATTGTATTTTAATTGTTTAATATATCCATACTCTGTATTCTTTTTGACTGTATCTATATCTACAACCTTCTCAATCAGTTTTCCAAAGGGTGCTGCTAGAGAAGTTTTTTTATGATAAGACACTAGTCCTCAGGAACTCCTAGATCCAGGCACATTCTCTTTCAAAACATAGATGCTATTTAAGTCTTTGTCTTGGAGCAATTTTTAATCACTTGAGTTCTGTACACAGATGAAATACTACAGGTTTGAGAAAATATTTGTGGATGAACAGATAAATAAAATGAAGAATATAAAATTAAGAAATATGAGGAAAAAGAAAAGAAATGTTGCAGTCAAACAGAATAAAAAATAAAAATCCAAACAGGCACCTATTTGAATTGGCTTCTGTAGACAGCTAATTTTAATGCTTTGCAATTTGCCAACTATATGAACACTGGCTGGTGTTCATATTTTCCTAGCTTCAAGTTTTATTTAACATTTTGAATTGTTGAAAATATGAATAAAATTGTTAAAGAGAGCTTTTTCTCTAAATATTAAATTGAACAGTTGCTCTTTGAAATAGCTTGTCATAGATACTGAGGTTTCAGCAATTGTCTTTCAAACAAAAAGGAGAAAAGAAGAAAAAGAAGGGGAAGGGAGAGATGAAGAGGTTTGGTAATTATTCCTGATTCCATCTAATTATAGACTCGCTTCAATCACTTTTGATTCAATTCAATTGGTGTAAGTCATCATTTCTATTTCTCTTTCCTGGCTATTTTCTTGCTCTCTTTTAGCACAAAAATGCCTCATCAAGGGCCACTTAAACTTTAACAGCTTAGTTCTTTTAAACCATTTTCAAACTATCTTGATTGGATTCTGCAAATGTTTTGGGCCATCAAATCTAATTGAACTTGTACTGATTGCTAAAACACTAAAATTAAAAAGTCCTGAAAACATTCAATATTTTAAAATTTCATTGATGTTTTTGAAAAGCAATGAATTATAAGTTGAATAAAAATACACGTGGTTCTGAAAATAAAGTATAAGAAACTCCAGTTCAGATTTCCAACTGTTCATGTTCGCTAAACACTCATAAAGTTAATAATGTTTGATACTCAGTTGTGTGATTATTTCTCCTGAAGTCCCCAAATTCTGAAGAAGATGCAAGTGCTGAAATACTGTATGGATCATTCAACAAATGCATCAATTCTTTTACTTGGCGTTGTTTTGAATAATTAAAATCAGTTTTGATCTGCTCTTCAAAAAAAAGTTGGATCAAATATGCAAGTATAAATCCTTCATTGATAATTTTTTCACTTTTGAGAAGGCTCTAATTTGGATTCCTGAATTCCACAAAGTTGGATTCCATGCCTAAATGGATTTTGAAAATGCATGAAAAGGAATAAAAATGCAGATGCATCAAAACTAGGACAGTTTTTATTTAATTTACATTGTTAGGTGAATAAGTTCAAAACTTTAGGATGTAACCCTACATTTAACAATCTGTCAATAACTCCTACAAACACAAATGAGATATATACTGAGCGTTCTCCCATTTTCCATAAATTTATGCATGTGTGGCTACACATTAAATACTTAAAACTGTAATCTACTTTTTACAATTCTGTTATTATTTTTTGTACACAAGTTTTAATATTGGCATGGTAGCTTAAATTGGCATAACAGACATTCACACAAATAAGGGGGAAAAAATCTACATCTATTGAACATCGCTACATCTTATTCTATTTTTAGTACTGTGTTTGTTCAATGTAAAGAATATAATAGTATGAAAGAAGAGACCCAAACAAGCAAGATAACCCTGTGATAAAGGCCCAATTCTATTTACTTGAGTCTGGGTCTTTTTTAACATGCATGAATATTCACTCGCTGGCTCGCTGGCTCGCTCACTCACAGACACAGACAGAAACTGCAGATACCACTTAGGCATATCATGAAATTAAGGAGAGGTTTTGGCTAAAAACAACATAGAAGACAAATGCATACACATACATATTGTAATGTAGCCTTGTCCAGCTGCATATCATTAGACAGATTCTATGGCAAATATTCCAAAAACTGATTAACATTCTTCACACAAATGCTATGTATTTTGATTTCCACCCTCCATACATTCTTAATATAAAGCCAGGAAACCACAGATAAATGTTTCCCAGGGTGTCATAAATCAAGTGGTCCTGCATAAAATGAATATTCTGTCCCCCATCTTATTGCTTCTCATGAACAAAGTACACAAGCTTCTGGTATCAGTTTGTAGCTTTTTTCAAATGGGTACTTGCCAAAATTGACTAAAATTTCCATCAGTCTCAACAATAAGAACTAGTGATGATAATCTAATTCAGCTTCACCAACTTGGTCATCTCCAGATTATTTGGAATAATATTCTCATCATTACTGCATACATTTAGCTGATATATCTTTCCACTATCACTGTTTTCATTGTATTTTTAATTCAGCAGGAATAATTGCCTAGTGGCCAAAGCCTGTTAGAAAGTTATTTTGTAATTCTAAGTTATTCATTTATTGCAAATAGTTAAACACTATATTAATGTGAAGCACCACTTAAACATCATTGGCATTGAAACAATTCCTATTATTCTATTGCAAAAGGCAGCTTTACTTGGGGTAGCTTATATCCTGCAACCATACCTTTAACACTATCAAATAACAACATCTGAAAATCTTTGGGAAAGATTTGATAGGTAAATACAAAATACCAAAGCCAGTCTAAACACCTGGCTGATTGTACAACCAAGTGTAATAATAATATTGCTACTGCTTTCATGTTACAAGCACCAAGGCATTCTCAGGTTGAAAGGATTAGATGGTGACATCACTGTTGCCTATGGTATGCCTGGTTGGGGGCTCCTTAAATGTCCCCATTAATTGCTCATAAAAATGGTACCTATTTATTGACTTGCAGTTACTTGCTTTCTAAATGTTATGTGAGTAGGAGCTGGAGTGGAAGAAGATAGGAGCTCACCCCATCATATAGCAGCAGTTGGATCTCAAATGCAAGCTTGCTGATTGTCAGTCCAGTGTTCTAATGATATGAGCCACCATGCTCTTTAATAATATTATTGAATAATAATATTCAATAATATTTTAAATGTTTTGAAATTAACTTATTTTATTTTATTACATATTATAAATAATAATAATAATTTATAAATGTCTAAGTTTAAATTATTGTTTAAAAATGAATACATACTTAAACTTATTTAATTAATAATTAATTAATATTTTTCATTACTTGCTATAACAGGTATTGTGTTCATAACATGGCTGATATAATAGTTACTGAAAAGAACGCTCATTGGTGTTGATGCTAGAACTGAGAAAAACACTGAAAAAATTACAAACTACTGAGACTTGCAGATAGAAATTGAACACTTATGGGAAAAGAAATCCATTGTTATACCTATCATATTACCTAAAGGATTTCCTGAAATGTCTGGAAATATTGAATTTATCAGACCTTTACGAAAAAATCACTCTGCTTAAAATAGCCTATATTCTTAGATTCTGCCTTAAAAATTCATAAGTCCTCAAGACATGAATTGTCAAATTTCCACTAGCCTCAGACTGTGAATCTAACTGTATAATTCCCACACTTAATAATATATTTGCAACATCTTAGGTTCCAGGGAAGTACTTTCATATGAAGGCTGACACCGGATAAGGAACTGGTAGCTGTGATTTCACATTTTTGTATGTAAAATGATAATATTAAGCCACATTTGCTATCAAGTAGATTTCCAGTTCTCTACTTGGTCTGCAACAAGTAAAGCACCTTATGAGAGTTTTCAGAGGGTGCTGAGAACCAAGGAACCAACTCCACACCAAGACAATCAAGCCCAAAGACATTTGAGCCATTATGGCCACCACTGGAAGCCCCATTTGGTTTCAGGAGGTCCAAACAGACGTTCATTTTCAGAATACAAATCAAATAGCTAATTTTATTGTTGTTCCCAGTACATCTATGCTGCCAACTGTCTTTATATAATTGTATTTTTCACTTTCTCCTCCTAGTTTTCTATGTGAGAGAAAAGAGATTAAATTGTACCATTCTTGGCAGATCTAGAGGTGGTGAAAAAAACCCCACAGAACAATGTTTAGGTCATTAAATACAATCCACTGCTTCATGCAGAAATCCAAATAAAGTATTTGTTAATAGATCATTATTTAGCCTCACTAAATCAAGTAAAGGGAATCACCATCTTCCTGGGTATCACTTTTATCTCTTAGGTTATTTTTTTCCTAACATTCAGTTTGAATCCACTAATGTGAATCCATTAATCTCAATTAACAGATCTAGCCTTTCTTTTGGGCAGCTTTCAGATATTTGAATGCTATGACATCCACCCTTAACAGGAAGAGATAGTAAAAGAAAAAGTCAATATGGTGATTGTGTTTTGAGATTTTTACTAAACCTCATTACCACTGGGACGTCCTGGACCTCAGCTGTCTTTTTTGAAGGCTAAACAGTTACTATTTTAAAAATTTTCCTATCTAAAGAACTGGTTCCACTATCAACTAGTTACTTTGTTGTTCCAATTTGTTTAAATCCTTCTTAAAATCCAGAATTTAACCAAAACAATTGTTTCACTAGAGGGCTAGAAAAATCAAATTTTGATGAAATTAGGTGTATTCAAGACATTCATTTTAATTGCTCTGCTCGATAGCAAAGAGATTTAAGCAAGAAAATTGTATTGTCTTAAATGTCAAATTTCAGGAACACAATGCTGTGGACCATAAGCTACAAAATGCCCACTGAGGTTGTACAGCTGTCCTAGGTGTGCCTTGTGTCTTGCAGTTTAGATCTTGCAATAACCAGAAATCCAAGATTTGCCAACCAACCTCCTTTATATGATATTTCGGTCTGATAAAACACATATTCCATTCAAATTCTTTGGATTGAAGACCAAATATTGTTAGCTGCATTTGAAAGTAAAACATAAAGCAGAGAAAAACCGACTCCTTCATCAGTGTTGACTTAGCAAACCAAAGACACAGTTACAGTATACATTGCACATCTGACTCCTATTTCTTGCTCTTCACCGCCTGGCTGCATCAACTTGCTTAAATTCCCCGTGTGTGTTGCTTTGACCCACTCAGGAGTTTTATACAGTCAGTGGTAATGAGCACTAAAGCATTTTTTCCTCTATGGTCTAGACACAGAAAATCCAGATTTTGTTTCTCTTGAAAGGCATCCATCCTTGAGAATGTACTTGACTGCCTATTGCCATGTGTTTCTAAGGCCAGATGAGGCTAAACATGATTTGAAGATTTTTTTTCGGTAATTATTCTTTTCCTTTCTCTACTGAATAGCAGTCTGTTTGTTTTGTTCTGAGGATGATGCCAACCATATTAAATGAGAAAAAAAACCAACAAAGAGGCAATTGCCAAAGTGGGAAAAAGAAAGAAGAATGCCAAGAAGCAGAAACAGTGCTATAGTTAGAACTGTGCCTAAAGGAAGTAAAGGAATGTATTAAGGTCTATCCAGGCTTTACCCATTGATACTGCAACTCATGGGATAATTGTTCCTCCTGTTTGGGGCAAAATACTTTCTACAAGCCAACATCTGGTTGTGTTCAAATTGCAGTATTTCATTACTGGAGAATACAGAGCATAATTCAGTCTCATGAAAGGCAAGGGGGAATGTCCAATATGCTCTGTGAGAGCCCAGCATTAAAAAATATGCACACATAAACATTTGGAAAAAGTCTTTCTGAATGTTTATTGGAAAGCTCCAATATTCCCAGTAACCTATCTAATTGTCACTCAGCCTGGATGAAGACAATGAAAAAAATGACTTATGACTGCTTTTCACACTTAGAATCATTGCAACTATGATCAAAATTTGGGCGTTTGGCAGCCAGAATGTATTTATGACAGTTGCATTGTCCTGGGCTCATATGATCTCTGTTTGTAACCTTCCCAGCTGGCTTCTAACAAGCAAAGTCAATGGAGAAAGTCAGATTCACATAACAATCACATGACCAAAGAGCAACATATGTGTGTTTAATCGATTAGAGAAAAGCTTTTGACTATGTAGAACACAATAAGTTATGGCAGCTTGAATGACTTTGATGTCCCAACTCACCTGAGCCAACTTATCAGATCACTGTACACTGAACAGCAGGCAACAGTGAGAACACTCTGTGGTGACACAGTTTGTTTCAGGATCAGTAAGGGAGTTAAATAGGGATGTATTTTATCATTTTTGTTCAGTCTGTATGCTGATCATGCGGCTCATGCAGAAATTATTAATTTAAGAGCAAAGATTGAAGGAAGCCATAAATTGAAGTATGCATATGACACAACACTGAGTGGTGCAGTGGGCTAGAGGTGGAGTCCTCACCTCACAATCAGGAGGCTGTAAGTTTGATTCTAGGTAGAGGAAGATATTTCTCTCTCTGGGCATGATGAGAATATATCTGCTGAATATAACTCTGCATTGGCGAAAGGAAGGGCATTCAGCCAGTAATCACCCAGCTCCACACAGTTGCCCAGACTCCACCCTACAAGGGATTACTCAGTCATTAAAAGATGATGATATGACACAACGCTATTTACTGAAAACAAGGAAGACCTGGAAAAAACATTCTGGAAAATCAAGGATGAAAGTGAAAAAAGTAGGATTGAGTCTTATCATCAAGAAAACAAGGATAACAATAACAACTTTGAGGGTTAGGGTTTAGGATTCCTAAAAGATACATTTTAACTGAAACTTTGTAACAAGATAAGAGAACCCCTGTAAGAGAAAGTGGAAAAAAGAAGCAAGAAGAAACTGCTTTGGATTATTTGGATTACTTAGTGATTTTTGGATTTTTGGCTATTGGATCTAAAGGACTAAAATTAATTGGGTGGTTGTTTAAAAGTTTTTAAAATGTTATCACCCTTGGAACAATTGAGAATGGAATTTAAAAAACAGAAAGAAGATGCACAAGAAGGAAGAGGTTCTTTTGGCTTTGTATTTCAATTTTTAGAACTGGAGATCCTGAACTATGAGAAACAACAAGAAATGCCTGTAGAACAAGAAGGGCGGGAAAAGAAGAAGTCATCCTCAATGACCAAATATTTCCATGTGGGGAAAAGACAGGAAAGGGGGGAAAGAGAGTGAAAAATTTAAGATCTGAAAAAACAACCCCAAAAAAGAATAGTTTGAAAAGTAATTATTACGTTAGGAAGAAACAGAAGAGAGGATTACAGAAGAGAGAATCAGAATTAGAGAGAGAAAGGGTCAAAAAGGGAAGGGAGAAGAAGGGGGAGAAGAGGGAAAGGAAAAGAAATTATAAAGGACAGAAACAGGACACAGAGAAACAGGGAAAACGTACAAGACACAGAGATAATGGGTGAAAACTTAATTGAAAGGAGGATTCTGCAAGGGTACATAAGATAGTATTTGTTATGTCCCTGGAACTTGCCAAAGTCCCCACCCAGGTCCGTTCATGCTGCGGGGGCATTTGCTGCCCCTCATTGGCTGGCCTCCCTCGACAGCCGGCTATAAAAGCCAGCTGCAGGGTCCGGCCAGCCGCTGATCGCTGGAAGCCTGCTCCAGGCAGGGCTAACACGTTCAGTCCTTTATTGTTCCAATAAAGTCTTGTTGTACCCAAGCCCTGGTCTAGCCTCTCATTGCTCAACTACAACACTGGCGACGAGGATGGGATGGCTACCAGAGGCAATTTGCAACAGCTGAAATCACTAAAATAACCGCTGAGCCGCAGCCGCGCCGCCGGAGAGCTCGGCCAGCAAGAGCGAAAGTAATAGCGTCTGTAGCCGCTTGTTAGCAAGCTACAGAGGAAAGTGAAGCGCTGCGAGCCGCAGCCGCTCAGCACAAAAAGAGCGCGAAATTCAAACGGCTGCCGTTTGGATTTCTAGCCGGAATACAGCGCGGTGCTATTATTCCGAGCTACTGACACTCACGCAGGCGTGATTTTCAAAGCGCTATCAGAGGCGGCAAGCCAGCACCGCCTACGCTCTCCAGGAGCACGAATTTCAAAACGCTGCCAACAGTCGTTGCAGCTAAGCCCAATTGTAGCCCAGAGAGAGAGCAGAGAGGTCTATGAAGCCTCTCCAGAGCTGAAATCACTAGACTAACAAGAGCACAAGTGCCATTTGTGTCCCAGAGAGATTTCTCAACAGCATATCACGCAGGAGTCCTCATCATGAACTCCAACCCAGCCTTCCCACTGTTCAAACCGGAAGAAGAAAAATGGGAGTCATACAAGAATCGTTTTAACCACTACATCGACGCTTATCGGTCTGGCTGATGCTGGGAGCACAGAAAAAGTCATTCTTCCTCAGCTATTGCGGAGCCATCGCTTTTTGATACGGCCACAGCACTCGCCGCCCACGTGAGTTAAAAATGTCCCCTGGCCAGAGTTGCTAGAAATTCTCACCAACCATTACTCCCCAGGCCCTCACAAATCGCGAGGCATTTCACCTTCCGGATGAGGAAGCAAGCAGAAAAGGAAACCGTCAATCAGTATATGGCCGCCTTGAGAACTGCAGCCCTCCACTGCGGGTTCGGGAACTATCTTGATGACATGCTCCTCGACCAGCTCGTCTGCGGGGTCAAAGACCTTCACCTCCAGAGGCGACTACTCGCCAAGAAGGACCTCAACCTATCCCAGGCCGTCGAGGAAGCCTTGGCAGCAGAGCTGGCAACCCAGTCCGCCACTGAAATTCAAGGCCCCGTTCCCAAGCAAAGCTACGCCACCGTTCATTCAGAAGAGGTAGTCAACGAAGACGACCCTAACGAGCAAACAGACATCCACCGCCTCACCCCTGCCAAACAACCACAGGCAGGAGCCAGGCTAGAAACCAACAGCACACCCAAACACATCATCCTATGCCTATCCTGTGGAGGACCTCACTCGAGAGCCACGTGCAAATTCAAGGGTGCCATCTGTAACCAGTGCCACAAAAAAGGCCACATTGCTAGAGTCTGCCAGGCCGCGCACAACTCAGCACAAAAGGTTCCTTCCTTTTCCCATTCTGGGTCTCAAAGGCAAGTACTCAATTGTCACACTTGCTACCATGCTAACCACACCTGTCACTCTATTAGTAAAATAACACTTTCCGTTCTATTAGAAGGTAAACCTTGTCGTATGGAGGTTGACATGGGGTCAGCGCTCTCAATCATCTCTTGGAGCACCCTCAAGAAAATCCAGCCCAGACTATCCAGAAACCAGCTCCAGAAGTGCCAGATCTCCTTGAGGGATTACCAGGGAAAAGACATTCCAGTGCTCGGCAAAGGCAAGTTCCTTGTTAATTTTAAAGCTTTTAAAGGCCACCTGCTAGTGGTAGTTAACGGCAACCTCCCCAGTCTTCTGGGGCTTGATTGGTTCCCCTACCTCGGCCTAGGGTTAACAGGAGTCCATGCTGTCTCAGCTTCCGACACTGACTCCTTATTCACTGACTACTCAGACGTATTCAGCAATGAGTTGGGGTGCTATAAGGGGACCCCCATCTCATTTGCAGTTGACCCCCAAGCGGTTCCAGTCCGGCTGAAACTGCGTAGAGTCCCATTCGCCATTCGGCCTAAACTGGACGCAGAGCTCGATAAATTATTAAAACAAGGGGTCATCGAGCCGACAGACTTCGCCAAATGGGAGACGCCAATTGTCACACCCCTCAAAAAGGATGGCAGTCTGAGAATTTGTTCTGATTACAAAACAACAATCAACCGCTTTCTACAAGTTACGCGCATTACCCTGTCCCGGTCATTCAACATTTACTGCATACCTTTGAGCCTGGCAACATTTTTGCCAAATTGGACATGTCACAAGCATATCAGCAGTTCCCCGTTGACAACCAAACGGCCGAGCTGCAGACCATTGTGACCCACAGGGGTGCCTTCCGGTGCAAGCGTCTCCAGTTTGGCGTAAGTGTTGCCCCGGGCATTTTCCAATCCCTCATGGAGCGTATACTACAGGGCCTTCCTGGCGTAGTACCATACTTCGACATCATATTGGTCTCTGCCAGGGACAGACCCCAACTCTTCCAGAGAGTCAGAGCAGTGTTAGACAGGTTCAGACAGCATGGCCTCAAATTAAAAAAGGAAAAATGTGCCATTGCCACTAGACAGGTGGACTTTCTGGGCTATAAGATTGACGCCTCAGGCATCCACCCCCTAGAGTCCAAGGTCAAGGCAATTCATGAGGCACCCACGCCAACCACTAAAGGCGAGCTACAAGCCTTTTTGGGATTATTGAACTTTTATGCATCATTTCTACCTCACAAGGCATCAGTAGCAGAGCCTCTACACAGGCTCTTAGATAAAAAAGCACCTTGGCACTGGGGACACAAGGAAGACGCCGCTTTTCGCGCAGTCAAAACACTGCTCACATCTGACGCGGTCCTTATTCAATTTGACCCACACCTTCCACTGGTACTAGCCGCGGATGCTTCCCCTTTTGGGATTGGCGCCGTATTAAGCCATAGACTACCCAACGGCTCTGAGGCAACGATTGCCTTCTTTTCCAGAACGCTCTCAGCAACAGAGCGTAACTATAGTCAGATCGACAAAGAGGCTTTAGCCGCAGTGGCCGCCATTAAGAAATTTCATGAATTCCTGTTTGGCCACAACTTTGAACTAATCACGGACCACAAGCCTCTCCTGGGTCTTCTTTCCGGGGACAAGCAGACTCCCCAAGTGTTGTCTCCCAGAATGACGAGGTGGACCTTGTTCCTGGCAGCTTATTCGTACAAGCTCATCCACCGCCCAGGAAAAACGTTAAGTCACGCAGACGCCCTCAGCCGCTGCCCCCTGCCAGCTCCAGCAGAAGACCCGGCCCCGGTCCACGCCATCTTCGATGTCACCGAGCTCGACCTCCCTGTCACCGCTCTCGACATCGCCACCAAATCCAAGACAGACAAAACCATCGCCCAGGTACTGGACTGGGTGAGGAGGGGGTGGCCGGGCTCAAACCCTTCAGCCGAATTCACACCTTTTAAGACCCGTCAACAGGAGCTGTCTAGCATACAGGGCTGCCTGCTGTGGGGCCCCCGGGTGGTTATTCCGGCCTCACTACGCACTCCAGTCTTAGAGGCACTGCACGAGGGTCACCCGGGCATCGTCCGGATGAAGGCGTTGGCACGAAGCTACGTCTGGTGGCCTGGCCTGGACGACGACATCGTCAAGTGGGTAAGCTCATGCCAACCCTGCCAGGAATCCAGACCATCCCCTCCAGTCACCACCCCCACAAAGTGGGAGAGCGCCAACGCACCTTGGTCATGGCTACACATTGACTTAGCGGGTCCAATACACGGCAAGACCTTCTTGGTGGTCGTAGATTCATACTCAAAATGGATCGATGTGGCCCAACTATCCGCAACCACCACGCTAGCAGTTACCAAGGCTCTAACTCGCCTATTCGTTACACACGGGTTACCAGACACCATTGTTTCAGATAACGGCCCCCAGTTCGCCTCAACAGAATTTAGCCGTTTTGCCACAAATCTTGGCATCCGACATATCTTCACGGCTCCCTTCCATCCTGCCAGCAACGGATTGGCAGAACGAGCCGTTAGATCCACAAAAGAAGCATTAGCCAGATTCAGCAAAGAAGATTGGCATCACAGGCTCTCCCGTTTCTTGCTGAGCCAACACTCGACCCCTTGCATGGTCACCAACAAATCCCCTGCTGAACTGCTGATGGGTAGACGCCTAAGAACTGTGTTGGATAGGCTCCACCCTCACTATTGCCCTGGCACCCCTCTCGCTTCAATGACGGGGGTCAGAGATTTTGTCTTGCAGGAACATGTATTCGCGAGGAACTACGCCGGAGACCCGCTGTGGATCCCAGGAGTGATAGTAGCCATCACCGGCCCCCGGTCGTACCGAGTCCAGCTGGAAGACGGCCGCATCTGGAGAAGACACCTGGATCAGCTAAGGAAGCGACAGGGTACCTTCGCCAGTGTCGGATCGTGGGCTCAGGTCGACCCCCAGGTGCCACACCAAGCTCCCATCGGAGACCATGCCTGGGCCACTGCACCACCTACACCCGGACCAGGAGAGTTGGCAGTAGACCGGGACTGCCCGATGGGTCCACCACCGGCACCAGTAGACGGGACCACAACATCGCCAACCAGAAGCACCACACCGGCGCCAGTGCAAACCCCAGAGCGAGGCTGCACCCCATCACCAACCCTACCGGGTTCCTTGGACTCTGAGACACTTGGTAACTCACTGGAGTTACGACGCTCGGGGCGCCAGCACAGACCGCCCGCTTATTTAAGTGACTATGCGTGTTCGCATCTGGGGGGAAGGGGTGTTATGTCCCTGGAACTTGCCAAAGTCCCCACCCAGGTCCGTTCATGCTGCGGGGGCGTTTGCTGCCCCTCATTGGCTGGCCTCCCTCGACAGCCGGCTATAAAAGCCAGCTGCAGGGTCCGGCCAGCCGCTGATCGCTGGAAGCCTGCTCCAGGCAGGGCTAACACGTTCAGTCCTTTATTGTTCCAATAAAGTCTTGTTGCACCCAAGCCCTGGTCTAGCCTCTAATTGCTCAACTACAACAGTATTGTTATATTAGAAATAGAAATGAACTTTGAAAATATGAAACAAGTGTGATTAAAATGATAGATAAAATACTCATTGTAATGTAACGGAATGTTTAATAAATAAATGAAATAAAGAGAATGAGAGAATGAAATTAGGAAAGGAGGGAAACATTTTAATTATTATAAATGTGTTATAAAAATTTAAGTGAAGAGGAATATGAAAGAAACATGAAAAAATTATGGAAATATTATAAGTGTTCCTAGAAGTATGATATCCTATTGAAAAGGAATGTTAAAGATGTCAAAGATTATAACTAACATTAATGATAGAGCTGAATTGGAATAGAATAAGTATTTTATTTATTATTGTTATATATATATTTTCTCTTTAAGAACTTAGTGCGTATTTTAAGAATGTACCAAGCAGAATTCGACTGGAAGTTATGTGTTATATTGAATGTTATAATTGTAAAGGCATAAACTGAAGTTTAAATAAAAGTTGAATGGATAAAAATTAAAAGATACAAAGGTGTCATACTCCAATTAGTAACTACAGGGGAAAATTTTGTTTAATGAGAAAAGAAAATATGAAATTGAAACAGGGCAGACAAAAGTATAAATATGATGACTAGAAAGGTATTGAAACTTAGAAAAAGATATATATATATATATATATATATATATATATATATATATATATATATCTTTTTATATATAAAATTGAATTTAGAATATAAAATTGTATATAAATTATATATAAAATTGAATTTAGAAAGGAATGAGATAATTAAAAGTAAGATTAAGAAAACTAAGGGAAGAGAAAAATTATTGAGAAAATGTTAAAATAGTAATAAGATATGGAACAGAACACAAAGATGGATATGAAATTGAATTTGTGTCTGTATGGAGAAGTGATAACCCAGGACCATGCTATTCGCAAAAAAAGAAATTTTACTTGTGTTATGTTTTGTGAAAACCCAAATAAAATTTTTATTAAAAAACAAACAAACCAGAAACCAAAATCACAAGACTACATCTGATTTACTCTGGCCATGTCATGCATGCAAATTCATTGGCAAAGTCAATGATGCTAGGAATGGTTAACAGATTAAGAAGAGTCAAAGAAATAACTCTCTGGCTTGATACCATCAAAGGTGATACAAAGATGAACATCTAACGACTGAAAGAAGCGTTGTCCAGCATATAAGAAAACAGTGCTGCTTTTAAATTAAAGGTTGATTCAAAAGGACTGCTTATGGAAGATAATACCATTGGAACTAAGAATTTAATATTGTTTATACCACTAGTTGTTATGATTTACTTTTAATCTCTTTCAAGTTTTCTAGGGTTATAATGTTTACTTACTTAGATTAACAGATTAAAATTTTGATTTGTTTATCTTTCAGACAATCTGTGTATGATTGTTTCTTTCCCACTACATGTAAATCTGTCATTTTCATGACTATTCTTTGAAGCTCATAAATGAGATGCTACCCAACAAATATCAGGGCCACAACAGATTTATTTGTTTAAAAATGGGCCATGGGAGATTAACTCTGCAGTCTTAAATATGTCTATTCAGAAATAAAGCTCTAGAGGATTGTGCTGCCAATTTTTACATCGGCAATAAATCGCTCCTTGGATTACAGATGTAGCTGAGTCTTTGGGAAAGTTCAACACAAAAATGTGGCTGGAAGTTTTTTGAAGTAAGATTCCAATACATCTGGATGGCACCACCTTGACAACAAGTTTGGAACTGCATATTTTTAACATTACTCCTTGATTATGGTATATCTATAATTGTCATATTGTAAACAATTAAAGTATTTACTGAAGGCATTCATCCTATGTTCCAATTTTTTTTTAATAAACCAGACATTTTTTTCTAAAAACTACGTAATATCCTTTATTTGGAAGAATGAAATATCAATATTGCCATATATTCTGGAATGTGTTAGTGTTTGTAAGCTCTTAGTGTGCTGATTCAGTTTAATATTCATTGCCACAGAAATAAGACACTTCATACTGATTATGTTCATACAGAGAATCACAATAAAAGAAAGGATAAGAAATGTAATCTACCCAAAACAAACTGAGTTCTCATGACAGCCTTAGTGTGGACCTGAAATGCTCTGTCATGTTGTTGCTACAATTTGGCAATATGTCCCAAATGCTGAAAAACTGATAAAAGTCACTGGGGTCTTAATGTACTTGTTTATTTTACTGTTTTATAGTTCATACAAATCAAAAGACTGGGCATGCTATTAAATGCTTATATTAAATAGTTAACCTTCCTCAAAGGTAACAGCCAATAACATTTAATTAGAACAAAAGGTTTTGTGAAACAAAACTCTTCATTTATCTTTCAAGTACCATTAAAAACCAATGTTATAAATGTCAGCAAGAGGTAGTTTCAAAATATGGGGGCCACCACAGAGAATTTCTGTCATTTTAACCATCTCCCATAACTAGGGAGAAGTTTCTTGACCAGTTTTTCAGGTTTGTGACTCTAGATGGTGTACAATATAGTGAAAATAAGATAAAAGCATTAAATATTAAAATCATAACTATTATTACTAAAATTAGTGTTAAAATTATCAAAGATTGCAGGGAATGGAGCAAGGTACAATCAGAGAGGAGGTAGGTGGATGTAGAATTTTTCTATCAGCCCATTAACCTCTCCAATATGACACGTCCTCCAGGCCAATTAGCACAGCCATGTTTTAAGGCTCCTATGATCAAGAACATGGATGCAGATCTCAGCTCAAGGGACATGATGTTCCAGAGGATGGAGTTTTAGCAAAACAGGAGAAAAGCCTTTCCAGCCAGTTGGAATTCCTTGACTGATTAGGTCTGCAGAATGCCTCCTTGAAAGGTCTTAACATCATCCCTTCTTCAGTGAAGAATTGATCACTGCCTGAACCCACCTGGGGGTTACTCTCCTAGGGCTATCACCAACCAGAAATCTAATTGGTAAATAGTTGTACTGACAGTATTGAGGACTCTGTCCATTTCATCAAGTTGAACAGGATCAAATTGTTCTCAGACAACCTGGTCAGATTGTTCCCTAAACATCTCTAAAGGAGCTCTCCACATTTAGATTCCAACTAGGAATGGCATTAAGCCATTCCATTAGGTTTTCCACACATTCCTCTGCACAGCCCTGAAGATAATCACCCAAGTTCTCCTGTCATCTAATTAATTTGGATATAGAAAATGGAGCGCTTCCAGATTACCGGTAAAGATTCCTGATGCTTTATTTCCTTAAAAACCACAGTGTAGATGAAACCACTGTAACATAGGTTCTTGTGCGAGCAAATTCTTCAGAGGGCTAGTAGCATCAGACAGCTAAGAGCATCAAATTCTACAGAAGAACTAGGAGCATCAACTTTGGTAGACTTATGAAAGTCTGAAGGAAATTTTTATCTATTTTGATTAGGCAATATTTCCAATTTTGTTCAGTTAAAGAGAAGAGGCACAAAATCATACTTGCAGCAAGAGTATTTTTGCCATAAAGATATCACATACTAACCAACTTTCTATGCTTATTTAGAGTTTAATGTACTAATATTTTAATATAAATTCTGTCTCTGCTTTTTCCTTGGTTCTGAAAAATATATGTGATCTGGATTGGACTCTTGAATTCATTTAAAATATACAAGAATGGCCATAGGAAGATGTTGTGAAAGCTTTAAAGTTATTTAATATTTGTTAATAAATTGAAAAAATGATAGGATTTATGTTTCATCTGATACTAAATGTTGCTCTAAGCTATTCATTTATTTTAAATATTTCTATCCCAGCATTTTACATCAAAGAAAGTACATTGAATTCCAGATCAATCTCCTAGACACTGGGCATTTTCAACTATTCTTAGTTTTAACATAACCAGAATATGTCCTTGGATTATATATTTATATTTTCTTCTTTATGGGTTAAATGATATAAATTACACTGCTGCTTGTCAAATCACTACTTATCGATCTCAGAATATGATTCCTTTAAAAGAAAACTTTTAATTTTCCATCTGTAGAGGGTTAGTGACGCAGCAGCTAGCGTAAAATAAACTTGGTGCAATGGTAACATCAAATCATTTTGGTAAACAAAAATCAAGAACACTATGTTGTAATGATAGCTTGAAATGCTGTGAAAAGGTGACATATATTCTATTGCCTCTGGATAGAAAGTTACTCAGCAGAATTTCAACACTGGACTCAGGACTTTTTGCTACATAGTTAAATGGCTAGACATTGGACAGAACACAAGTTCATGGTGCTCTTTTGGGAAGGGATACAGCTGCATAGACCATCACCTGTGGGTCCTTATTTCTTGTATTTTGTAATGTTGATATATCAGATTATTGTTTTGTTGAACAGAAATTTAGACTGAAGTTAAACAATATGCACTCAATATTTTGAAATATCTTCTACTTAATCTATGCCTGGTATATCTTCACAGCTGATCTTTTGAAGACTGAAGGAACCAACACTTCTTTCTTTTTTTATTTTCAATTAATATTACTTGAAATAGTTTTACCTACTGCACAGAAGAAGGTACATATGAAAATAATTAAGAACTTCAGTGAACAGATAACAGATAATCAGATAACAGATAATCAGACCTTATAGATCATCTAGTCCAACCCCCCACCCAAGTGGGACACCCTACACCATTTCTGACAAATGGCAGTCCAATCTCTTCTTGAAGGTCTCAAGTGATGGTGCTCCCACAACTTCCGAGGGCAAACTGTTTCATTGGTTGATTGATCTCACTTGAAGAGTTTGTTTTGGATTCTGCTTAATTACACATTTCAATTCTCTTAGCTCTCATTGGTTGAATCTATATTGATCTTGCCTTTAAGTTGAATCCTGCTTTACCTGCCATTTTGTAATGGGATTTTTTCCCCACACTTATTTTCTTGGTTCCTTCTGAGTTACATCATTAACCAGAAAAACCCTCAGCTCTTTCTTAGTAGCATGTTGAGTGCCATCTAGAGACCCATCATTCTGCGCTGTAATGTCAAACGTTTTATCTTGTCTATCAATGTGGTTTGATAAAATATAGGAACAATTGATCATTGTCTTTTCTCATGCAGTATGAAATAATGCCTTTGCCATTGTCACAAAAAGGTTAATTTGTCTCCATCATCTTCCCATACTACTTTTACCAAGTACAGGAGTTTTTGACTTTAGTTGGGCAATTGAGGTGACCTTTATGGTCCGAGCATCCCTTCTGGAGTATATACTCATTGTGAACAACATGGTTCACTTATCCCTCTTATGAGCATCACTTGCCAGGATGAGGGAGCACTGCAGGGGGGAAGGAGATATATGATATATTCACACACATGTGAATATATGTACTACATGTAACATATTAAACTGATTTACCTGAACAATATTCCTAAATAATCAACACTGTTTTAACTGCTTATTTAAACAGATGACTGGATTATGTTGCACCCCTCCTACTCTCAGAATCATTGTCCTACTGTAAAGTGTAACCCTTGGTAACATGTGCTATTTCTAAGTATCAATTGCCTACTAACAAGGCTGCCTACTCTTTTAACACACCCACATATTTCATGAATCAAAGGAAAGTGTTCTTCTGCAGTGTCCTTATTCATAACACATTAAACAATAGCCCCTTTTCCCATTAATGTTAAAAATTCCAGTGTCTGCTTAACATTGTATGGAAGCATTCTTAAAATATTTCATCCATTAGACTGTAATACTTTTACTTATAAAAAGGACTAACACAGTAATGTTAAAAATTTCCAGAAAGTAGTCACTGTTATTTTTAAAATGTCCATATTTGTCCCTTTTCAAGAAAATGATGATATCTCAGTGACATATTCAAATTCCTTTGAGAAAAAAAAATACTGTTTGTTTCACACGCCACGAAGGCTGGATAAGAGTATCATTTCTTAATTCTTTTGCCTCTTTTCATAGCTTACTAAGAAGAATTTTTACTCAGGGTCCTATTTGAATGCATTACTGATTGATTTAACACCAAGAGATTAGACTTTCCAAGCAGCTTCTTTGTCTGAATCTAAAATATTGATTTTACAATACGATTACTTCCACATGGAAATCTGAGAAATTGTGTAATTTTTATCTGTTGCATAAAATGAGTAATGTTTATCTGAAGTTGCTGACTGTTTAAGGGAAAATGTGACAGATACATTATGGCAAACTACATATTGCATATAAAGTAATGTATAGATAAAAGGGATATACAGGTATAAGGAATACTTTATTTTGGGTCAAAGACAGAAAGCTGTGGGTTGCACCTTTCTTTTTTTTCCAGTTTCTGAAGCTCACAGAGTGTGTGTTGGGTGAACTGATACTATTGGAGGGACAGGATCACTTTTTTCCTTCTATTTTTTAAGGTTGGATATATTTGAAAATTTTCTATTTAATATTAAATTAGGTCCATTATGCCTGTTGGAAGCTTTTCACAAAGTGGAAAACTGCTTTGCCTCTGAAATCTGTGATTTGCTGTTGAATTTAGGCAATTTGATTTTGTAATTCACTAGCAAATTATTGTCTTCAAAGGCCACTAAGAAAAGGAGCTATTCTAGGAATGAAATAAGTTCTTGAAGTTCCATATACAGTATGGCCCATGGGAACTATGGTGCTTAGATTAACTTTTTCCCTCTAAGTTGTAAGAATTTATTTATCACTTGCCCTCAGGGTTCTAAAACTTTTCTTTATTCTTAGAAATATGATCTACAAATTGATAAGAAGAGATAAAAATATGCAACTGGCTTGTGGAATTATATTTAAGCATCTTCTCTCATTTATACTGTTTCGTCACTTCATTTACTTTTCATTTGAAGAATATACATGGTGTTGAATATAAGTTTATAGTTTAGTTTAGTTGTTAATTAAACTATAGTTCAGTTGTTAATTAAAATAACAACTATATACAGAGATATTAAGGTCTGATTCTGGAAAGTTTACTGTCACTCCCAGAACTATACAGAACATGCATTTAAACTTCAGTTTACATAAAATTGCACCTAATTCATCAGTCTGCCTGCCGTAATGCTGATTGTATTATGATGGAAGTAAGAAATGATTGTGATTATAAAAAAACTTTCTGTTGATCCATAGAATCACTGAGCTTTTCTGTGCAGTTATTGTTAACATCTACAGAAGCTTTATCAAAGTGAAAAATAGCATGAATGTTTTGATATCTTTAAAATTGTTCATCAAGTAGGATAGTTGAAAGCAAGTAAAAAAGTGAACAAGTTATTGATCCTCAGGGTAATTTAACTGCAATATTAATTAGATGTAATGGACAAAGACTCTGTAGCCATTGGAATTAGGGACTACCAGATAATAATAGAATAGAACAGAACAGAATAGAATAACAGAGTTGGAAGGGACCTTGGAGGTCTTCTAGTCCAACCGCTTTCTCTAGCAGAAAACCCTATACCATTTCAGACAAATGGTTGTCCAATTTCTTCTTTAAAATTTCCAGTGTTGAAGCATTCACAACTTCTGGGGGCAAGTTGTTCCATTGTTCTTACTGTCAGGATTTTTTTTTTCTTGGTTCTAAGTTGCTTCTCTCCTTGATTAGTTTCCATCCATTGCTTCTAGTCCTGCCATCAGACGCTTTAAAGAATAACCTGACTCCTCTTTTTTGGCAACCCTTGAGATATTGAACACTGCTATCATGTTGCCCCTAGTCCTTTTCATTAAACTAGACATACTCAATTCTAGCAATAGTTCTTTATATGTTTTAGTCTCCAGTCCCTTAATCATCTTTGTTGCTCTTCTCTGCATTCTTTCTAGAATCTCAACATCTTTTTTATATCATGGCAACCAAAACTGGATGTAGTATTCCAAGTGTGGTCTTACCAAGGCATTATAAAGTGGTATTAACACTTCAGATTATCTTGATTCTATCCCTGTTATTGCAGCCTAGAACTGTGTTGGCTTTTTTGTCAGCTGTATTGAGCAAGTACCACATATACGATGCCTGTGCATTTTCTTTCCTAAAAGTAGAACTTTACATAGTGATGTTTTGAAATATGTTTCAATGTTTTGAAATACACTGCTCAAAAAAATAAAGGGAACACAAAAATAGGACATCCTAGATCTGAATGAATGAAATATTCTTATTAAATACTTTGTTCATTACATAGTTGAATGTGCTGACAACAAAATCACACAAAAATTATCAATGGAAATCAAATTTAGCAACTCATCGAGGTCTGGATTTGAAGTTACATTCAAAATTAAAGTGGAAAAAACCACTAATACAACTTTGATGTAATGCCCTTATAACAAGTCAAAATGAGGCTCAGTAGTGTGTGTGTGGCCTCCATGTGTCTGTATGACCTCCCTACAATGCCTGGGCATGCTCCTGATGAGGTGGTGGATGGTCTCCTGAGGGATCTCCTTCCACACCTGGACTAAAGCATCCCCCAACTCCTGGACAGTCTGTGGTGCAACGTGGCATTGGTGGATGGAGCGAGACATGATGTCGCAGATGTGCTCAATTGGATTCAGGTCTGGGGAATGGGTGGGCCAGTCCATAGCATCAATGCCTTCATCTTGCAGGAACTGCTGACACACTCCAGCCACATGAGGTCCAGCATTGTCTTGCATTAGGAGGAACCCAGGGCCAACCGCATCAGCATATGGTCTCACAAGGGGTCTGAGGATCTCATTTCAGTACCTAATGGCAGTCAGGCTACCTCTGGTGAGCACAAGGAGAGCTGTGCAGCCCCCTAAAGAAATGTCACCCTACACCATTACTGACCCACTGCCAAACTGGTCATGCTGGAGGATGTTGCAGGCAACAGAACGTTCTCCACGGCATCTCCAGACCCTGTCATGTCTGTCACATGTGCTCAGTGTGAACCTGGTTTCATCTGTGAAGAGCACAGGGCGCCAGTGGCAAAGTTGCCAATCTTGGTGTTCTTTGGCAAATGCCAAACGTCCTGCACGGTGTTGGGCTGTAAGCACAAGTCCCACCTGTGGACATCAGGCCCTCATACCACCCTCATGGAGTCTGTTTCTGACTGCTTGAACAGCCACATGCACATTTGTGGCCTGCTGGAGGTCATTTTGCAGGGCTCTGGCAGTGCTCCTCCTGTGCCTCCTTGCACAAAGGTGGAGGTAGTGGTACTGATGCTGGGTTTTTGCCCTCCTACGGCCTCCTCCACATCTCTTGATGTACTGGCCTGTCTTCTGGTAGTGCCTCCATGCTCTGGACACTACATTGACAGACACAACAAACCTTCTTGCCACAGCTCACATTGATGTGCCATCCTGGATGAGCTGCACTACCTGAGCCACTTGTGTGGGTTGTAGAGTCCGTCTCATGCTACCACTAGAGTGAAAGCACTGCCAGCATTCAAAAGTGACCAAACCATCAGCCAGAAAACATAGGAACTGAGAAGTTGTCTGTGGTCACCACCTGCAGAACCACTTCTTTATTGGGGATGTCTTGCTAACTGCCTATGCTTTCCACCTGTTGTCTGTTCCATTTGCACAACAGCATGTGAAATTGATTGTCAGTCAGTGTTCCTACCTAACTGGACAGTTTGATTTCACAGAAGTGTGATTGACTTGGAGATACATTGTGTTGTTTAAGTGTTCCCTTTATTTTTTTGAGCAGTGTATATTAGCTATCTCAGTTATGGTACAGTTTATTTATGGTTGTGCTCAAAATATGTCCACATTGTTTCATGAAGTACAGTATCAACTACTCATAGTAAAACTCTGATACTATTTAGCAATATAATCTTCTCAATTTATACAAATTATCTGTGGGGTTCTTTTTCTCTCTGAAAACTATGGAAAGGCCTCACATTAAATGCTATACCATTCCAATTAGAACTGTTTATGAATTATGCAACATGTAATAGTTCCTCAATTATCATTTTCAAACCTAAGCCTACAACAATGAAAGGAATCATGGAGTATCACAGGGTTGGTTAACATTTTTGGAGGGCATAGAGAAATGAGTCACAAAATTTTTTATCTGGGGTTTGCAACAGGTTAATAAAATAAATAAGGTGCTAGGGTGGGTTTCTACTGGTTCTGTCTACCTCTGAAGAACCGGTAGCTCTGAAGAGCAGCAGACATAGGACCGGTTCTATGTCTGCTGATGTTTTTGCCCAGCCACCTATCTAGGCTGATACCTGATTTTTATTTCCTGCTTTTTCAACTTCAGCTGCCGTGCAAGGAACAGCTGCAGTTAAAAAAGCAGGAAAAAAAGGGCTTTTTCAAAGGCTGCTTTTCTGCATGCAGCGTGCTGATGACAATTTACAGGCACGCTTGCAGCGTGCAGGGAAGCACCTCATAAATCACCGAACTGATAGTTAACCCTGTTGGATCCCACTCCTGCCTTCAGTGTTTTATATTGGTACAACAAAGAGTACTACTTGGGCCACTGTATTATGGCTCAATTGTAGCTTCCAAATGCTGTTCAAGAATAGCCCCATATCCAATCAGGAGATGACTAAGTTGCATTAGCAATTGTGAATAAAGCTGACTGTCCAGAAGGAGTCAACTGGAACCACAGATGGAGTTCTGCAAAGGCCACCTACCCCATTTCAGGCATAGCTGCAAACTGCTCCATGAATAAATGCTTTGGGTCTGGAGGATTTCCCAAGGAACAAGAACTTTTGGCAAAGAGGAGAGTTACTCTCTCTAAAGATGGAATCTCTCTGAAATTAGATGGCATATTGATAGGGCACATTGTCTTAAAACCTTTGAACTGAATGGAATGCAGATTGTGTATTAAAAAAATAAAAATAACTTAAATCCATGAGTTACAAATTAATACTGAGGGGCAATTTCTGGAGCTTTTGCCATAGCAAAAAGCTGTATACTTACAGCATAATATGTAGAACAGGTTCATTCTCTGGTAAATGTCATTTGTATGCAGATGTTGATCATTCTTCCATCAAATTGAAAGCAGACACTGTATATTTGCTGTTCTTTTCCAACATAAATCAGTGAATACTAACAGTCTTATGAAATTATTCCTGTGGGTAAGGGGTTCTCTAATTAAAAGAAATGCTATATTCATCCAGTTCAGCACTTTTCATGAAAAAAGAGATCTGCAGGAGGAGCTATGGCTTCCAGCCTTTAATTTACAGTTGCTATATCATCAAGACATTTCCTGAGCAAATAAATTCCTGGTGCACATAACAGGCTCCGTTTTATGTGGTTGGTTTGAATCTTGCTTAGAGTGTTCTACAAGACCATCTGATTATGGTTGCATGGTTAAACAAACCATCATTTATGTTTGTTGTATGTATCCAATCAGTTTGCCCACATTCCTCTTTTTCCCCATATAGATTATTATATTAAATTACATATAGACTAGTTGCAATTACTTCAGAATAGATTATCCTGAACAGTCTAGTTTGCTTACTTCCATTGTATTCTTCCAAATCAAAAACAAATGAAACAATTATTTGAAGAAATATTTTCTCACTTTCTAATGTGACCATAACCAAAGTTAATGACTAAGTTCTTCTCCATTAGAAACGTGGATTATTACAGCTAGGCACAAGGATTTTTAAAAAATAATATCCATGAAGGTAATTTTAAACCTCACTTTTGATTATTTATAGTATCTATTGTTTATAGTATTTTAAAATTATTGATTTTAATTTTCCTTTCTCTAAAATTCAGTTAGATCTTTAGATAAAAATATTGTTTTTCTTAATCTCATTTTTTAAAAATGAAATCACAAAGTCTTTGTTCATTTGTTATTTATGATGAATCCAGGATGGACTGGAAAGCTCCACTTTACAATCAGTTTCCATGATGCTTGTTTTATCTTGTCTTCAGCAGGCCATGATTTATGCAGTCTTATTGTGTTGCATTTTGATTCCACAAAATGTCAACCAGTCAAGAAAATAGTGAAAAGTGATGTTTCTGGGGAAAATGTATACTGTATAATATTAGCAACTATACATTACCCCTGAAGTAGTTGGTTTTTGCTACTGATATCTAATTAAGAAAAGTTTATATATATGTTTGTCAATATTTACCTCTGAAGCTGTTTAAATATGTCAACTTTCTAAATATTTGTTGGAAATACGGTTTGTCTGGAAATCAAATTAACTTTAAGATAAAGAATTGGCTTTGTATGTGGGAAATTGACAGGGATGATTGCAACTCGTAATCACAAGACACGGCTCACAATTATAACATTGTGACAAGTCATGTTCTCATGACCATCAGTTGCAATCATTCCTGTCAGCTTCCCACAAAGAAAGTTATTGGAGAAGCTGGCAAGGAAAGTCACAAATTGCTCCAGTAAGTTACTCCCAGTGCTTTTTCTCCCAAGGATCCCATTATAGAGCACAAGATATCACAAATCCCATATTCCATAGCAAAGAATTAGAAAAGATATAGTAAGCCATTTATACTAGTTTAGAGTCTCTGAATTTGTCTATTTTGACTGACAGCAGCTTTCCAGAACATGAGGCACAAGATTTCACAGGTCTTACATCTAATCTGTCTACCCACATGCAGGGATTTTATGCATGCAACAACTCTGTTCATTCTTCCAAGACTTCAAGTAAGCAATCTAGAATTTTAGTCATGTAATCTTAAGCATGCAAAGCCCATTCAAGTAAAAAGAAAATGAAAGGAAGAAATCTCTAACATTTGGAGATTACTTTATTTATCTTCTCTTCCCCCCCCCCCACCCCAAAAAAAGCTGAACAATAACATCAGTAACTCTGGGGGAGAATGGTAGCTAAAAATATTTCAGGTGGATGGAATGTATAGATGTTCCAACAATTATACCCCAGAAGTGTCTTTGATAGCAGTAACTACAAGCAGAGATCAGGCAAGTGAAGCAATCATTGATGAAGCTAGGGATGGGAAAGATTCACTGCATGCAGTATCCACTTGGATACAAGGGATTGCCTAGAAGAAAGTAAAGTGCGGCAGACCTACCAGCAATGCTTGAGCCAGCAGAATTTGAGAAACACTGTTTTCAACATGGAACAGAAAAAACGAGAAGATGTATGCATAGTGAGCTGAGAATGAACATGGCATCATCTGTTCCTGCCTCCACAACTAGGTTGTGACCAAATCATTAAATATAATCTTTAACATTTTCTCATATACTAAATATCAACTGCTCTCCAAAAATTATAATTGGTTGCAGATGTATGGTAACAAGTTTAAAAAAATAAATTTACCATCTGATTAGTTGCATTCCAGTAACAAATAGTGATAGCAATGGAAGAGACCTTTTAAGACATCTTGTCCAGTCCCCGCTTTACACAAGAGTCTCTTAGCATTCCGGCTAGGTGACTATTTAGCTACATAAATAGAACAATAAGCAATCTTCTGATTATAAACTTGTTCTTTGGTGAAAAAAAACACCATCTAGTTTTCTCTATTTTTTATCAATCTGTGACAATATGCCCATCACCTTTTTGGTTTCTAGTACTGTCCTCCTCTTATGTAACTTTTCTTTATCCTAATATTGTATCTCTAGAGTTAATATTAGTACCTTGCTTGATTTATGCATGGAGTGCTTTTGTCAAACTGGAGAAGGATACCAATGTCCAAATTAGGAGATTCGTGGTTCAAACAACATTTGTGGGAAATTGTTGGGAAGTAGTAGCATGTGCCTATCAAAATAGGAATGATTAATATATTTTGCTGTCAGAACCTCAGGCTTACTTACACAGTAATATTGTAAATAAACATGCAATAAATTATACTTTGTCACCCCACACATACTTACAGCTCACTTTGATTCATGGATCATGGAGGATGCTGTCTAATGCTGGATCTGCAATTGATTTAAATTCATATAGTCATTAGAATTTGATAAAGAGTTATTAAGGCCTAAGCTTGCCTGTTATGGAATGTTTTCTTATACAGGGTTCTAAATCTTACTACAAACATGGTAAAAATTCTGAGGGCTGAGATAGATTTGCTGATTTGGTAGGGCAAAGCAAAAACTTTGAATTCTGAAAAATACATCCAGGGTGTACTTGCTTTCTGTTCCTTTATCACCTGCACAAACTCTTACTCTTCAAAAAGTCAGCCTGCTTGGGCTCTTGAGCACTCTCAAAGGAAGAAATTGCCTAAAACTCCTGCAGCTTAAACTTTTCAAGTAGAATGTTAGAGGCATTGAAAAAGGCAATGAAAAACAATTTATTGATTTTTTTTAAAAAAAAATCTGATCAATTAATTTTTTCTGCCAGTATTCCTGTCACATGAAGGAAGAAGATCCATAATAGCTTTTAAAATATACAAACTGAGTAATTTGGTATACATTTACCAAAAGGTCATCTTGTTTTGAAATAGATTGTTGGACTTGAAAGTTGCTAAAATTAATTTGCAAACCTCTAGATAATGTGTGGATATTCAGAATAAACGATTATGACATAAAGTGAAATGTTCCACTTAAATAAAAATAGATCCAGGAAAAACAAAATAGATTAAGACTGCAGTTTGTTTAGGCATTTATTCTATCAAAATATAAACAAAGGCTTAAGAAGAAAAAGAACAACAATATTTTTCATAAACCCTAAGCATATTTCAAGTTTAGATAAGAAGAGAATGACTATTAACATTACATGAGTTCTGCAATGACAACTCTCACTTCATTAACAATCAGAAATGTATTATGCTTGTTTGAAGGCAAAACTAAGCTTTCTCTTCCACCCATCTATCCATTCCACAAGGCTGTCCATCTCAATCTCAGGAATAAGGCAAGTATTACTTAAAGCTATCACATAACAATATCACTGTAAATACAAATTGGCATCCCTGTTAAAAAAAAATCACTACAACTATCTCAAGGGCTCTATTGCATATTCTGACCCACATGCCTGACGATATAACCAGGTCTTTAAAGCTCTCTGCTAGACTACCAAGTTTGGGTGAAATCTAACATCCAAGAGACAAAGTTCTAAACACTGGATGCCACCATGATGGAAAAGGCTCTGTTCCTGGGTCCTCATTAATAGACAGAAACATTGCTTAATTCATTCTTATTTTTTTAAAAAAATATAGGGTTAACATCTAAATTTTCATTGAAATGCATTAATGGAGGCATTTTTCTCTTCATCTTTTGAAAGGGATATTTTCAGAATTCAGGGTTATATTTCCTAAGGGGCAGAGAGTTTTGAAGAGCATAATCAAATCATGTTTTTTTATGTAAGTATACCTGAGGTCTGAAAAAGTTTGAGATTTCTCATAGACTATCTCTACAACTGAATATTATGAGTTAGTCTGGGAGAAAGGATGACTTTTCTAGGGTTGTTTTTCCTTCCTGAAGAATAGGATTTAAGCAGGGAGGGAATAAGGTGATGCCATGCCAAACTATTAGTCTTGTTCATTGTGACATAAGAGCTTTCCTTTCAAATGACCAAACAATGAAGCCTTTGGATATACAAAGAGTTTGGTTTGAAGCCACTGAAGCCAAAAGGACAGCATGCATATGCCTGGACAAGTACACTAGGGAGAAAAGGGAAAAGCAAAAAAGGCAACCTTGAATAAGCTACTTTAGAATAGTAAAAATCTTCCCATTATAGCTTCAATTTCAATAGCCCTTGTTACCAATCTCCACATCTATATAAATGATTTTGAGTTATGTCAGTGCCAACACCTTTCCTATTATTTGAAAACATTTATAATTCTGAATCTTAAGGACAAAAGATGAGATCTCCACTCATACCTTTCATGTGTGAAACATAATAATGCCATGATTTTTCCAATTGTTGCTCACCTGGGATCTGATAAACAGCTCTGCAAAACATCCACTGGCTTACAATATGAGTGTAATGTACACACACTGGAAAATGGGTTAAGTTAAAGGTGTTAGAAGAGCAATTTATTTTGGCAGAGAAAATCTCCTGTAGATTCCAGTTACTGCCGTTTGCTTAAGTTCAGTTTTCTGTCTGCAGATGATTTGTTCGATATTTAAACATTTTGGACAATTCTTAAAAGAAACTGATCTTTATCTTACTTACAAATCTTTGCGGCAAAGAGATTAGTGGGTATACACTTTATTTCCTACCATCTCTTTTGTATTTGCCCACATTTACAAGCAATCTTATCAGAAAGCCAGATTTAATAAATGTCCTAATCTTTGAATTTCACAATAATCATAAACAATTTTCTGGTGTGATATATTCATATTTCTTAACTACAGTAGGTTGCATTTACTTTAAGCAATGTCCAACAAATGAAATAGCTGTTCCACAGTTCCATAGCATACTAAATAGTACATGGAAGCCAAGATTTCCTGAAAGATCTTGGGAAAAATCACTCAAGGAAAAAAATGCGCAATTTAAGAGAAAGATTAATGTCAGAAAGATTAATTGGACCATGTGTTGAGTGAGAATGAAGCACATCGATAGGATTTACTGCCAGGAAGGAGCCACCTAAGTGTCACATTTATAGCTTTCAAATTGCCAGGAGATACTCAACATGATATGAAAATATAAGATTCTTATTATATATTAAAATGAAGTCATTTAAGTATATAACCACTATCAACATGAAAGTGAACTCTCTTCCTTTGCCCATTGAAGTTTAAATTGTGTGTGAGTGTGTGAGTGTGTGTTGTCTTTTTCACCATTCCAACAGTTTAACAGAAATGACTTCTATTTTTCAGGCTTAGTGCTAGATAATGATTATTAACATAAACTGGCATTTTTAATCCTTAGAAACTTAGAAATTTTGAAATGTATCTTTTACCTTAGGACTATTCCTTTCATTTCATTGTTGACCCTATCCAATGATTGTTACCCATTTTTTTTTAAAGTTTGGGATTGCCCCAAATCCAAGGATATGTCCTTCTAATCCATAAATTGCAATATTTTCACAATGTAACCATATGATAATAGGCACTAAGTAAACTGATTTTGCATATGTCTTACATATAATTTTGAATATTTCTACTTCATTTTTACATGTAATATTGAGATTATTGACTTTTAGTTCTTTTGTCTATAATCATACTCTGCATTTTTTTAAAAAATTATGGATTAGATACTATATCATATTAAATTATATCATATTAGATCATAATAGGTATTTTAGGTATTATGATTATATAATATTTATAATTAGATTATAAAGCATTATAATGCTTTATCAATAGGTCCAGTTAGAATGAACAATCAGATTCAAAACTACTTTCGTACACCTATATGAAGAAAATCAGCCAAACATTCCTGTTCTTGAAGATTAAATCTTATATACAGTAGTACTAAAACTCACCCCACACCCCCAGTTAGCTAACTGTACCAAATTGTGCATTATACAGAACAATTTTTATATCAAAGTACCTCAAATCTGCTAACCTAAAGAATGCATTAAAAATCTGGCATCCATTACTCCTGTGGAATTGAGATTTCCACTATGTCCACACCCTTTTTATTTGCAAAGTTCTGGCTGTTGTGGCATCTCCATGGTCATGTGATCATGATTTCCTATGTTCCTTGCCAGCTTCCCAGAAGCAAAATTAATGGGGAGGCTGGCAGATTGTTGGAAGTTGCTTACAGTTCCGGTGCATTACATCACGTCAGTTTTTGAATCAAGGTATCTCAAATCTGCTAAGTTAAAGAATGCATAAAAATCTGGAACGCTTGACTCTAGTGGAATTGAAATTTTAAACAGTCAGGACAAATAAAATGAGAGAAGGAGACAGAGGAGAAACATGCATGTCTCCAGAAAGACAACAATAGGCACAGAAGGAGAAGAGAGAAAGAGACAAAAGGGTAGAGAAATGCATATCTCTAGGATCAGAGACAAAGAACAAAAGCAAAAGAGATGAAGAAGCAGAAGATAAAGGGTTGCAGGTCTCCAGAATTACAACAAAAGGCACAGAATGAGGAGAAATGAAGACGCAGAGGCGGAAAGGGAAGATTGACCCAAGTATATGTGGCAAACAGCATTTTAGGGTCAGCTCAAGGAGTCATATGTTGTCTAGTAAAAGATTTCTGACATAAATAGTAAAATCTATACAAATTCAGGAAGGTCAAGGTCAGTTACTTAAGTGGCTGAACTGAAATATCAGGGTATATCATTGGATAATATTGCTATTAAGGCCAATGAAGTGTGACCAGACTGCCTCTTGTATTACATGCCATTAAACTCCCCAACGAATAACCTATGAGAATTCCTATAGACTGTAAAAAAAAAACTACTATGTTTACAACATATGAGAAATCAGTGCATAAAGATAAGCAACTGTGTCCTCTTTGCGGATGACGTAAAACTATTCAACACCATCGACAATGCTACTGCCTTCAAAGCAACCTTGATTATGTGTCTGAATGGTCAAACAATTGGCAACTCCAAATCTCTACCAACAAATGCTCTGTCCTATACTCTGCTAAAAAAATCAGTTCACCAAATACAAACTAGGCAAATATGACCTCGTTGATGATCCTCACTCTATCAGAGACCTTAAAGTTCTCATATCAAATGACCTAAGCAACAGAGCTCACAGTAACAGCATTACCAAAAAGGCATTAAGAGTTGTAAATCTAATCTTATGAAGCTTCTCCTCTGGAAATATCGAATTGCTAACTAGAGCATACAAAACTTTTGCTAGACCAATACTCGACTACAGCTCATCAGTCTGGAATCACTGTATATCGGACATTAATACAATTGAGTGAGTCCAGAAGAGTACTACACTCCTCTGCTCACAACAGAATACTCTATATCACCAGGCTTGAGATTTTGGACTTGGATAACCTTGAACTACGCTGCCTATGGTTAGACTTAAGCATGGCACACAAAATTATCTGCTACAATGCCCTACCAGTCAATGACTTCAGCTTCAATCACAACAATACAAGAGCACACAACAGATACAAGCTCAATGTAAAACTGCTTCAAACTCGATTGCAGAAAATACGACTTCAACAATAGAGTGGTCAATGCCTGGAATGCACTACCTGACCCTGTTGTTACATCCTCTAATGCCCCTCCTTTAACATCAAACTAGCCACTATTGACCTCACCCTATTCCTAAGAGGTCTGTAAGGAGCATGCATAAGTGCACCATTGTGCCTACCATCTCTGTCCTATTGTCCTCATTGTCCCCTATTGTCCCTGTCCTATTGTCCCCCGTACCTATTTCCTGTATTCTTACTCATGTTTATACTTATACCTATTATCTTGTAAGCGATTGACAAATAAAAAAAATAAAAGAACGCCTTTAGAAAATCAATTGTTTGTAAGCCAGTTACCTTATGACTTTGTATGACTTTTCATAAGCACATCTAATAAAAAAGAAAACAATCTTTTGAGGCAGGGAAGATGTGAGGCAAGGGTGAAATTCAATGACCTCGGCCCGGCTCGGGAGAGGTGATAGGGACGGTTTGAATCATAAAAAACCACCCCTGGTTGCTATTACTATTATACCAAGTGTTGCTCACAGCCAGGCCCACTTAGCCAGTAGGGGAAATTTTTGAATTTCACCCCTGATGTGGGGCCTCATATAATTTGGGGGTGGGGAAGGTGGATGATCACTGTGAATAGTGTAACAATGCAAATTGGTTATGGCATGATCTTAAGGCATGTTAGGAGTCCGTCCCCCCCATTAAGGGGGTTAAAAGCGAAAGTTTTGGTTTGGTTTTGAAAATGCATATTTTAGGCTAACTTTTCATGTAACAAAAAGAAAGTTGATATGGGAACTGCCTTGAATGCAGTCTATATATTTTAGAGTAAAGAAAACTGAGCTTTATGTTTTTGTTAATAATTAAATATAAACAGTAAAATTCATTAATTGGACTCAAAAGAGAACTCGACATTTCTTGCATATTACAAAACATGGCCAAAGAATGAAACATGTTCACAATGGCAAGTTCCCAGGACAGGAAACAACGAAGCTGTATTTTCAACTGCCACATATCTATGTCAGAGCAAGTGCTGAGTGATCACATTAATCATAGAAGCCAGAATCACAGTGTGACATTTCCTTTTGGCAAAAGAGAAATCACTTCATGTGAAATAACAGTTTCTCACATGAGTGTTTTCGATTCAAACCAAGAAATAAAACAGAAGGGCTAACCGAAGTCCTTGGATCCAGGGCCTGGGTGGTAGGCCAAAAGTCAGTCCAAAGAACCAGTTCCCTTTAGAGGTGAAGAAAATCAGAATCCAGTTTAACAGACAGGATCAAATTCATTTGTACAAGTGTCATGCCCTTGGTAGAGTCGGACTCTGAGGGAGAGAAAGAACAGTTGACAGGGAGTGGAGGTGTGGCTCCGGAGGTTGTGGAGAAGGCTGTGGAAAGGCAGATGCCGGCTGGTCAGTCAGAGGAAGAACCAGGCCCATCACCTCTTCTTGCTAGGACACGCAGGGAGGAACAGAGAAGGAAACAATTTGGCTTATGAGAGAGGACGTGGCCATGATCTCCCTCATTAGTTGCAGCTGGGGAGAATAGTATATAAGAGAGATGGTTACAACACAGCGTTGCTAGAAGCAAAGCGTGTTTTATTTTGGGCTGAAATTATCTTGGTTGGTATCCTTCCAACAAACTGTGCCTTGTTATCTTTTTGAACTTGGTAATTACTTAAAAGTCACACAACCCACAACTCCAAATCGAACCCCACCCAATCCAATACAACATCACTCAAAACTAGGCACGCACACCCCTAACTACCTCTTTGCCAATCACAACTGGCCTTAAATGCAAGCTACTCAATGCAAAAAGCCTTGTAAATAAAATTTATGAATTTCTCCTCTTACTAAATATGGCTAAATTCGACATTATATTTGTCTGTGAAACATGGCTCAATGCATCTCTCCCTGACTCCATTACCATAGTAATAGACTATCATGTTTACCGATCAGATCGTGAAATCTGTAGAGGAGGTGGTGTTGCTATCTTCTATGAAAAGTCCCTACATCTAAAAAACATCCAAGTTACCCAGGAGCTTGCTATTCCTGAGACCATCATCTGTGAACATCATCTGTGAACTTAAATATTACATTTCGGTTCTTACTATGTTACAGAGCCCCTGATTATGACATCAAACATGCAAACAAGCTAAATACACTACTAACATGGGCAGCATCCAAATGCTTTTATCTTTCTTGGTGACTTCAATTTACCTCATATTAACTGGACCCTTAATGAATGTACAGCTGAACCCACACATGCAACCTTCTATAATGCAGTAACAAATCTGGGACTAGAACAATGAGTAACCAACAATACAAGACTTAACAACTGCCTCGATCTCATCTTCTGCAATAGTTTGAATTCAATTTGCGGAATACAAATTAAAGAACCCTTTTCTAACAGTGACCACAACATGATTGACTTTTGTCTCAACATATGTCCACACAAAAATCTTCACAATCCCCAATTATAACTTCAAAAAAGGCAACTATGATCTTATAAACAATGATCTCTCATCCTTTGATTGGCAATTTCTATTCACTGGATGCAATACTGTAGAAGACCATTAAAACATATTTTTACTTGAAGTCAAAAGAGTCATCAAACTATATGTACCATTAACAACTCCCAAAACCAGAAAAAAAACAAATTACCCATAACAATAAGGAAACTTCAATCCAAAAAGAAATCACTTTGGTGGAAAAACAAATCTGGTCATGTTGCCAACTTCAAAAGCCAATACAAAAATTTATGCCACCAGATAAAGACTGAATGCACCAATTATCACATTAAAGAAGAAGAAAACCTTCTACGCACCAATTCCACCCACGGTTTCTACAATTTTGTAAACAACAAACTAAAAGAGTCAAGGTCCATCCCACCCCTGAAAGGACCTAATGGTAAAGACTGCAACGATGACACTATTAAAGCCAACCTCTTTAACACATTCTTTGGCTCAGTATTTGCAAATAGCAATGGGTCATGCCCAGTATTTCCTAGTTGAACCACAGACAGCTACAATGATCTAATACATATTGATTTTACAGAAGATAATGTTGAAAAAGCACTACGCAATCTAAAACCATCTCTACTGATTGGACCGGACAGAGTATGTGCGTACTTCTTTAAAAAGCTATCCACTGCCATAGCAGAACCTCTAAGCATAATCTTTGAAAAATCTTTCAGGACCAGCTCCTTGCCAAAACTATGGTTACAAGCCATGGTCATCCCCATCTTCAAAAAGGGAGACCCCAGTCTAGTTGAAAATTACAGACCAATCTCTTTATGATGCATCATCTGTAAAGTCATGGAATCAATTATTAACCAATCCATCATCCTCCACTTAGAAACAAACAACCTACTTTCTAATAAACAATTTGGTTTTAGAAAAAAACTATCATGTAATCTGCAACTCTTACACTGCAAAAACATATTGACTACACAACTCGATCTGGGCAAAGCAATAGACGCAATCTACATAGACGTCTGTAAAGCCTTTGATTCAGTGCTACACGACAAATTACTCCTAAAACTAAAATCTTATGGTATCTCTGGTCACCTGCCTAACTGGATAGAAGCATTCCTGTCAAACAGACAACAAATGCTCAAAATTGGGAGTGTCCTTTCAAATTCTGTCAACAGTGTTGTCCTCCAAGGCAGTGTTTTAGGACCAACTCTCTTCATACTCTACATAAATGACCTCTGTGATCATATCAAGAGCAACTAAGTTCTCTTCGCTGATGATGTAAAGCTATTCAACACCACAGACAATACTGCTACCCTTCAAAAAGACCTTGACTATGTATCAGAATGGTCAAACAAATGGCAACTTCAAATCTCAACAAATAAATGCTCTGTCTTACATATTGGCAAAAAAAAATCAGAAAATAAAATACAGGCTGAATAGTCAAGACCTTGTTGATGATCCAAACTCTGTCAAGGATCTTGGAGTACTCATCTCTAATGATCTAAGTGCTAGAACCCACTGTAACTACATAGCCAAAAAGGTGTTAAGAGTTGTTAACCTAATCTTACGTAGCTTTTTCTCTTATTCTTACACTAATAACTAGAGCATACAAAACATTTGCTAGACCAATACTTGAATACCGCTCATCAGTCTGGAACCCACATTACGTATCTGATATTAACACAGTTGAGAAAGTCCAGAAATATTTCACAAGAATAGTTCTCCACTCCTCTACTCGTTGCAGAATACCTTATGCCACCAGACTTGAAATTCTAGACCTAGAAAACCTATAACTATGCCTTCAGTCCAATCTAAGTATAGTATATAAAATCATACATTGCAATGTCCTACCTGTCAATGAATACTTCAGCTTCAACCATAACAACACAAGAGCACACAATAGATACAAACTCAAGGTTAACTGCACCAAACTTGATTGCAGGAAATACCACTTCAGCAGCAGAGTGGTCAATGTCTGGAAGACTCTCGCTGACTCTGTGGTTTCTTCCCCAAACTCCAAAAACTTTAACCTTAGACTGTCTGCTATTGACCTCATCCCCTTCCTAAGAGGTCTGTAGGGGGCATGCATAAGCGCACCAACGTGCCTACCGTCCCTGTCCTATTGTTTTTTTTATTTTTCTTATATTTATCCATGTATTCATAACTATGTTTTTACTTATACCTATTATCTTGTAAGCAATTGACAATAAATAAATAAATACTTATCCTAGTCCTTTGTGGAATTTCCTTCATTGTAGTTTGTTTTAGGTTTTTTATTTCACCTCTATCTGCTCATTAAGTTCATACTGTATTGCTTTCTTTTAAAGACTATTTTTGAATAAGTTTTATCTCCAACTGAGAATTATTGAACAGTGGGGCCAAGTTGGAGGCATTAAAGGACATTTATTTATGTTTTGGATTTTGTTACGTTTGTGTTACACTCCGGTCATCACAACAAGATAACAGTTAAGGCTTTTATTTTGTAATCCAACTATCATATTTGGAAAATTCCATGAAACCATTCAGTATGAATAATCAAATATGTGTAGGAAATATCCTTCATTTTAATTATTTTCTGTTTTATAGAGTTCTAAATGAATTCATTATCCTCATTCATTTCTTTCAATATTTTGACCACTTTTTTCTCAAATAGAAAATCTGATTATTCTGAGAGTGATGGAAGGACTTTTTAAAGGTGCTATGGCTTGACCTAAATAGTTACTCATTTAACTTTAGAACATTTTACAATTCATGAATACTCTCTGCAATTACAGCAGGTCTCTGGAATGTGCTTCCTGCTGGGGAGAAAAATAACCCTCTTGTTGATTTTTTAAAATGAATTTTGAAAACGTGTACTTAAAATTGGTCCTTAGTTCCATATATTTCCTAATTTTCTTGTTCTGCGGTCTGTTTTACAATCTGTAAATGTTTATAAATAAAATCATATACTTGAAAAATTTCCTGAAAATTTCACTATATAATCCTGGGTAGACGGGGAGAGAGAATTAATAGTGGTTTCTTTCCTGGCTATTTCTGAAATAGTACAAGAGCTCCTACTGTTTTGTAAGCACACTGGGTTTTTAAAAGTTAATGGAACATAACTGAAACTCTCCATTCAAACCATACATTTAAGAAGTAAGTGCAACTCCCTCTACTGTCACCAATGATATTTTTCAGGGATGAATAAATACTAAGCTGAGAGATCTATTGATTGGCAACCATAAGAGACAGAGTATTTTATTTATCACCTGCTTTTATTACAAAATTAACCATCAAAGTATGTCTATCTGGCATCATCCATAATTATTTCTAAAAGAAAGCCTTAACTGCCTGAATTTTCAGGGTTTTTTTTAATTGATGGGAGTCCAGGTTTATTTTGTAGATTGCACTACTCACTATTGCTATTAACTTAAATATTTTATGCCTACATTTAGTTACTTGCCCGCTCCATTCAATTATATTACGTTTTTATCATGCATGTGACACTGAAATGAAGGTGATCAGAAATATTATATACTTTAAATGATAAATAAATAGGAGGGTTTTCTACCTCTTTTGCAAGTTCATACCTTTTTTTTTGAAATTCACTTTAGTTGGGCAAAGTAGATTCCAAAGTAGAAGTACGCCTGTCCCTTCTTTGAAACTAAAAGTCTAAAAGGCAATTTTCCTTTATTACACTGTGAAATAAATAATAATCTGAAAACAGTACCGTATTTTGTGTTGTAGCCATCTATTTGTCCTTTTCTTCATGAATTCACAAGTTACAACTTACTACTTGAAGTCGAGATAGCCTTCTTTATTACTGTCATCCCCAACCCCATTTATGATCTTACTGAGCAGCAGGGCTAGTGCCAGAAGATAGCACATTTTGCTAAGACTCATAATGTAAATGCCTTTAACTTGCACTATTCTCAAAATACATAAACAAAAATCAATGTACTCCCTTAAAATATTTTAGGCACATGTTTTCCCATTTTCAAATTATGACTGCTGAGCTGAAATCCAGAAAGCCTCTGAAGCCAATTTTGTTAGGGGATTATTGGAACACTATGTTATTTTTTTTTCCTCTTTTATGTTACCACATTGCCCCAGATATTTTTTGCCTCATGGATATGTTCAACATTCTTTGTTGCCTAGTGTCTTCTTTATCTTGCTTGCTTGCTTGTTATTCTTACAATATCCAAAAAAAGTTTTAAATTGAAATTAATTTTTAAAATGTATTTCTTACTTTTCTGCTTTCTTAGCATAGGTTCTTTGTACTTCATACAATCATGACCATCTTTTGAACCCCAACTCAAACTCATTTCTCAACTTACCTCACTTTTGACCAAACATGTGAATTATTTTTTTTTCATTTAGAAGAGCACAACTATTGTTAACTCTTCCACCATGAAGGAGGTCATTCAGCTTAATTTCTCCTTAAACTTTCATTAATATAAATAAGTAATAAAAATACAGTCTGGCACCAGAGGAATATATTTTGATATATGAAAAATATATGGCCAAATTGTTTTGCTTTGTTTTTAATTACAGCTAGGAATGCAAAGTAAAGCATGAAGAAAGAAACAAGCAAAAGCAAAATATAGTAAACATAGTAAATACAACATTTCTCCAATACAATAAATGCAACCTCAATTTAATTGTAACTAGGAATCAGGAGAAGTCTAGTAGCAATGTTTCACATGAACAAACTTTATAAAATGGTTATATAAATATAAATTTGTATCAGCTGCAGCTCAATTGATCAGATGTATAAAGTAGTATGTAATTTGGGATGTAGTATTTAACTTGGGATGGGGAAGAGAGAGGGAAAGCAGGTTGGATACACTGGATGCACAGGTTACATTAAATTGAGCCTTTTACAAAAATCTTCTAAATTAACAAATGTGTTTGTTGAGACTTTTTGAAATTGCCTGAAACTTTTGCATGTATGTGAATTCACCAATTTATCACTCAGTGATGGTGTTAAAATTCCATTGTTCCAAAACAGTCACTCTGAGGTATGCCATAGAATATCTTGGGAGGCTGAAATGCTCTAATAGTATACTTGGTCCTTTTTTTTTGGGGAGTCCTATGTTTAGTCCACTGGACTTGTGTCAACTAATTATTTTATGGAAATTTAGTTCCATTTTTCCTATGTAAAATCCAGACAAGACATTGATAGAAAATGAGGACATATATCACATTAGAAGAAAAGTTGGTAAAAGTAGCTCTAATTTTATGCATCTGAAATTGCTGGAGTCTGTAATGGCATTGAAGCAAAATAAATTTTAAAAATTAATTTCAATTTAAAACTTTTTTGGGATATTGTAAGAATAACATGTAGCTTTGCAAGCAAGATGAAGAAGATACTAGGCAATAAAGAATGTTGAACATATCCAATAATGGCAAAGCGTTGTAGGCAAGCTTTCATTAATCATCATCATCATGTGCAATTAGTAAAAACTGTTTTTTGGTGAAGGTGAGGCTTTTAATCAGATTAATGGGTGTGGGCTTGTATGCATTACTATAAATAGAAGTATTTTACAACAGTTGAATAAATCACATTGCCTGCCTACATAGCATAAGATGGGCCACCAACGTCTGTATAAAACCCAACTGAAGTAAGTTATCCAGTCAAGTTATGGAACTAAACTACTAGGACAAAATTTCAGCATGAGAAAAATGTGAACCAGTTGTGCTTTACTATGGCATCTCTACAGTTAGAGATGTAGAGTCAATTTTTATCAGAAGTACAATAACAATTTAGGGGTGGCTTAATTGTTTCTGGCCACAGCAGGAAAGAGAAGGATTAAACCTCTCCCTTAAATGTCTGTGGAGATTTTGAGACATCCAGGTCATGGTTGTCCCAAAGGTGCTTTTACAAAAGGCAACTGGACTTTTTTTTTTCTTGAAGATATTTTGCTTCTCATTCAAGAAACTGAAGAAGCTTCTTGGGTGAGTTGTGAAATGTTTTCAAGGAAAAACAAAGTTCAGTTGCCTTTTGAAAAAGCATCCTTGGGACACACCCATAAATACACATTTCATTTCTAATTTTAATAAGCATCTATAATAAAATAAAGAACAAAACACTCAGAACCATCCTTCACAATAAAAATACCTTTTCCTTTTTTTCCTTTTCTTTTTGGTTTTCCCACCAAAATTTTGATCAGCCTGCTAGGTTAGTATTTTTCTAATACACTTTCTTTGAACACAAAAGTAATGAGTGGCTGAGGCTGTGAAAAGGATAGACACAGTAGAAGTCTTAACTATAGCAGGGTTAGAACTGGTGGCAGAAAGGATTATGATAAATTGCTAGTTTGGAACTGGTATTTCCTACATGGCAGTCATGTTATGAATGGGCAACCTGCTAGGCTGACATTTTGTAAGAGTGCCCCGAGCTCACAGTCCAAAGGCTTTCATTAGTCTAAAAAGTTTGTGTTATCCAATTTGTGGATATTATGAAAAGTAACCAAGAATGGAGTAGACCAGGGATGTCAAACTCAATTTCATTGAAGGCTACATCAGGGTTGTGTTTGACCTTCGGGGGCCGGGGTGGGCATGGCCAGGGTGGGCATGGCCAGATCAACATCACTTATGTCAGGAGTACCTGGGGTGGCCCAAGTGTTCTGCTGGTGAAAACAGGCTCCCAAGCTCCATTTTCGGCTGCAACAGCCTCCTGCAACCTGCTGCCAGCGAAAACAGAGCTTGGGAAGGCTGCCTGCGGCTCTCCTGAGATCTGTTTTCACTGGCAAAGGCATCATGGGCCAATTCTTCAGGTTGGCCCCATGGGCCAGAACCAAGCACCCCGTGAGCCAGATCTGCCCCGCTGGCCTTGACTTTGATACCCCCTGGAGTAGAAAAGTGAAGTATTTAGTTTAGTCATTTAGGAACTCTTCAAGGACTCAAACAAAAACAAACATATCTAGACCAGTTGTGATAAATCCTTTCATTAGAGATGTTAAGGATGGAAAATGTTAAACTTAAGTGTCTGCAGTAGAGAAGGATCTGTCATAGGAAACTCCTGGACACCTTTGCTGTGCACCTGAGATGGCAGCAAAGTTACTTAGAAGTTACTCCACATTTCAAATATAATAAAGGTAATAAAGGTAATATGGTAAGGAAAATTGCAAGTTTCCAGATAGTCTGGAAATGCTTAGCTATAGTTTAAAATTAATAGAATTAATTTAATTTTTGTGTTCTCTCTCTCTTCCTGCAAAGCTCGAATGTAATTCCATCCTATTCTCCTTCTGTATGCCACAAGGCACACTTTGAAAACTGTTACTTTGGTTTATGATTAATCAGTTTTCATGTTAAATAAATTGTGATTATAATTCAGCCAGTCTCTTGGAAATTCACATGTAGGCAAAAAAACCACAACACATATCCTTCTGAAAACAATGTTCCTCTGAAATTGTTATCTAAAAACCTGCTCAACTCAGGATAACATTTCATTTTTGATAGCCCTATAAGACATGTCCTTTAAGAATTTAACTACTTCCTTTTAAAAAGCAATGCAAAATGATGGTAACAGGGTAATGAACCTTGTCGCAATGAGCCACATTGTTCTCTGTGAAGGTTCACACAGGTTAATTCTGTGTGAAGGATTTGTGTGTGTGTGTGTCTCAGCTTTAAATCTCCTCCCAGTTAGCTTCATTCAACAGCCTTGGAACAAGTAATTTGAGAAAGCGAAATCTCCCTAATTTTTCTATGCCAGGCATAATTCTATTACATTCTCAGTAATCTTTTTTCCAAACTTTTGGAAAATATTCTAACTTATCTGGCAGGGAATATGTTTGAGTCCTTTTACCATTTTAGCTTTTTTTGGTTGCATTTCATTGAATTGGCCATAGTGGCTTAGTTCTCAAACATCTGAGCCGTGAATCATGGTTCACAAATCACAGTTGCCAGGGACTATACTTTATACTAAGCCAAGGTTTTATACTAAGCCATTATAATTTAATGTTACATGCAAACACAGCAAGTATTGTGTCTGGTAAATCAGAGGCTGTAATGAAGGTCTGCTGATAAAAACAACCTGCTTTGAGCATCCTTAAATATTTGATAAGTGCCCTTAAACCCAAAGGATGGAGACTTGGTATCATTGACACTGTCCTCATTTCAAAACAAGAACTGAAACCAATTCTCATAATACCCTGGAGAATCTGAACCAAAGCAGAGTCTTGTTATTCCCTTGCATTCATGCATTTTCTATTGCTATGTCCTGAAAGTCAGCAGCATCTGCTTGTCCCAGTGGCTGCTACTGTCCATCTACTCACCCACAATGAACAGCAGCTCCTCCCTCCTGACCATAAAAGTCAACGGCATGCTACCGGCAGCTGATCAGAGCACTTTCTTCCTTTTCTACTGATCTCTTCTCTCTGGATCTTGCATGCTCAAGGTAAGAAATCTCTCTCTCTCCCCGTCTCTCTCTCTCTCTCTCTCTCTCCGTCTCTCTCTCTCTCTCTCTCAAATCCTTCAATTAATGCCAAGAGTTCCCAAGCCACCGTCCTCAATTGCTGCTACTTTTTGAGGTACTGTTCAGTTGATGGATCTTTTCCAGCGGCAAGTAGCAAGCTGTTGTTTTAATAATGAAAGAGGATTGCTTAATTTACTGGAAAATATGTAACATCTGTGGCTACAAAAAGCTGTTTTTCCTTTCAGTAATAAGAAGAAAAAAAGGAGCGGGGAGAATCTTGAAATTGTTATTTAACATTTTCAATTTTGCTTACAGTTTAATAAGAGCAAGAGTACACCTAGTAAAAGTCACGAAACATGTGTACCATAAAGGACATTAATATTTTTCCCCTTCATATCAGAAAGGGCTTTACTGATAGTTCCTGAAATGTTCATTATAAGTTTGAGAAAGAACAAATTTCTGCATTTGATTGTTTTGCAAGACATGGTTGTTCTGATGTCTCACCCAAAGTATCCTAATTAGATAAAGGTTTGAGAGTGGGATAAAGTTTATTGAACTGAACACCTTGAGCTTGTGTTCAAAAAGCTGTTTTAGACTTTTGAAAAACAAGAATGTTATACATGCTACCCCCTGAGATCTTATCCTCTCTTTCTTGCCTTTCATAATATTCTAGAGTAAGGTGCTAACCAGAAGACTGTTATGTTTATAAATGACAGACTCAATATTCAGAGTGCTGGTATAAAATCAGAGATATTAAAAGGAAAATTTAATTGAAAACAATTTTAGGGTATACAACTCTGCCTTCTGTTTACCAGAATATATTGTTTTATGCCAGTGCATTCAATCAATTTGTCCCATGGCATTTAACCACCAAGTCCATTTTTAAAAGGAATGCAAATCCTAATCCAGGAATGCCTGCAGAAAGTTCTGAAATGCAAGCAGTCAGGAATTAGTGCAGTAGAAAAAGGTCACTGTTAATTGTGGTGCTGCATAGCTTTGTACTGCCTAAGCCCTTCATTTAGGCCCTTCATTTCTTTGAAATATTTTGTTCTTAATAACAAATATTGCATGTTAGTTATTAAAATAAACACTTAATTTATACACATTGAATATTAATATTTGGTTTGTTTAAATGCAAAAACATACTCTTAAAATTAAGTTTGAGTTGTCAAAAAATTACTATTACTTTAGCCAGTTTTCAATAATGTAAACATTTTTAATAAGTATCTGAAACTGTATCTTAATAGTAATAGCAGGAAAAAATCTAACCAGAAGTTACATAAATGTGTCTGAAATTGCTATTAAAGTAGAGAACATTTTGCTAAGCCTTGTGCTTTTTTAAGAAACTTGGATGGAGAAAATCTAATCTCTTTGTTGAAAAACAAAGGCTGCATGTAATTTTTGGATCAGAAAACCTTGTATGTTTTACACTCAGCTAGTATTTCCTTTGCAAATATCATTTGTCAAATTATAGTTATTAATACCACCAACTCACTTATCTACCATAGTTAAGTAGTTGTAATTTAAAGAATGGACTGTCTGAAGAGTTCAGATTAAAATATTTTTCTACTGTGAAATTCCACTTATTGTGCAAGTTCTTTTAACCAAATATTTTTGAAAATGTGTCAACCATTTCTTCACAAAATGTACTTTAAAACAGAGTAACTGTATGCATCAAAATTGAAAGTTAAATAAATTAGGAATGTAAAAACTAATAATAATTTCAGCTTTTCAACATAGTACTAACTCTCCTGCAGATTAATTTTCTTTCCTAGTGAAGCAGATCACAAGTTCAATGAAATATTTGATAATACTAATCAGGAAAAAGCACAACTGAGAGATGATCTTGTTAATATATTTTAGTATTTAAAAGATGTCTTCAATCAAACATGCAAAGGCTACAGCTTTAGTAGCATCCAGCTACAACAAAACCAAACAGCATAAGTATGTATGGCTTTAGTAATTTCTAAGAATATCTAAACGTTTGGCTTAATAGAAAATTCTACCACCTGCGAAAGCCAAGGCTTTTAGCTTTTTCTGTAGATGTTGCTAACTTTCCCCTTCCTATATATTGCATTTTTTTCTTTTCTGGAGGTACTTTAATTTGGAAGATGGATTTAATGGAGAGATGAAATGGATCAAAGATGAGTACGTTCAGTTGTTGAAAAGGAAGAATATTTTCTTATTCTATTGTATTATGCTTCTATACACTATACAGTAAGAAACAAAATTTTAGTCTTGTATTTAAGACATCAGCCTTAAAGCAATTTCTGTTTAAAATCTTTCTTATCTCTTATGCTCTCCAGATATCATAATAGGATGCATTTTATAATTCTCAATTTTTTTGTAAGTATTCATTCAAGAAAAGTTAGTATTTTATTTTATTTTATTGTGCCATGTGAATTGTTAACTGAAAGTTGAAGGATGATGCCACAACCAGATTAATAGCAAAATTGCAGATTTCTTATTGGTTATGCGCCCTCTTGTGTTCTAGTATATGCTTCTGAACACCAGAATATGACTGCTACTGCCAGGTGGAAAGTCAAGTGTCAAAAAAGTAATAAAAGAAGTGTGCAATAATTTTCAAAAGAACATGGTCATTACTTTTGCTCAGTAGTTATTCCAATCTTTGGTTCATGTTGCTATAGTTAATTGCTTGTAAGAAAAAAACAATCCTTTCAGCTTGATTAAGAAAAATGATTTGACTTGTCGAGGGTTTCTTTTATATATGCCAAGATTTTAACCATGGTTTAGGAAAACATTACATGATGGGCTCATTGGTTTTTAGAATAGCTTCAAGGGGATTGGATGTTTTCATGACTGCAATTTATTTTTATTCAAAACTAGAAAAAGACTCTAAATCTATGTGTTTTGAAGAAAGCCAACTTCGAATTGGTGTATGAAGCTGGCTTGTTTTCTTAAACCATAATTAAGGCTAGGGTTCATCTGAAGATTCATATTAAATGATGAATTATGGCTGGTTAACAGGATTAAATGCTTCTGTATCTCTGCAGCAACAACAGATACGAAAGTACATTTGACTTGAGCATAGAATTCTAAATCATTATATTGTACTGAAACAAACTATATACAGTACCTTTATAATCTAGATATGAATGTATTATAATCATATTTTTCATCAGTGGAGAATTAAATGAATGAGATTTGGGAAGGTTAGGTGCCTGAATGTTGGTAGTAAGGATTATTCACCCAGGTAAGATGGGTGGTTTATTGCTTATAGCAGGGGTGTCCAACCTTTCACCTTCCCTGGGCCACATTAGAAGATGAAAATTTGGTTTGGGCCGCACATAAAATAAAATAACAGTAACGATACCTGATCATCCAAAAAAAACCCATAGAAAACATAGTTAACATATTAAATTTATTTGGAAATGAAGTTAGTGAGATGTTTTTATTATTTATTATTTATTAAAAATTATTTATTTTTTATCACGGTTTTTTTATCACGGTTTATTTTCCGGCCAAATTTTGCGGGGGGCGGGGGGAGAAAGCTCACCCGCCTCACACCTACCTCTCCTCCTGCAAATGGCCCAGCTGGATGAGGCAGGACTGGAAGGCAGAAGCAGCAGCGGCGGCGGGGGCAGCGGCGGCGGGGGCAGAAGCGGCGGCAACAGCAGGAGGTGGCGCTCTGATGGCGCCCGCCTTTTCTGTTGCTGCTTGGCCTGGCGCTCGCCTCGCCCCGCCTCATGCCTGCCTCTCCTCCTCCTCGCTGGCTCTGGCACGAAGGTTGGGGTGGGCACTGGGCCGCATTATGAGGCGACCTGGGCCGCATGCGGCCCGTGGGCCATGGGTTGGACAAGCCTGGCTTATAGTAAAGTTTGCTTTCCTAAATTATTTTTTTCTTCAGTGATACTTGTCTGGAGGAATTCTTTGATTGTGGCTTTCTTAACCTGCTAGTTGCACAATGAAAGGCTTTAGAATGAAAATAAAGTTAACTTGCCAATAGGTCCTTCCTATTTCGGTAATTAGAAGTTTAATAGGGAAGATCTTTTCTGCCGAAATGGTAAAGTTATTCAAGCCTGCACTTTGCTTAAGCTCACAACTCACCCTTATAATGCTTTTTTAAATCAATTGATTAGAGTACATGTGTGCTTTTTAAATCAACTGATTCTTTGCCTGTATCACATGGCTTCATCAATCTTGTAGTGAGTTTTATAGTTCATTGAAAATTTGAACTGTATTCTTCCCAGTCCCAATATTGAAACTCCTGGTTTACAGTTGATTAAAGAATCGGACTATTAATATTTTTTCAATTACAACTGTGCAATGTACAATATTCAATTCAATTTCATTAAAAGATTTGGTTGACTATTATATGTGTTTATTAATATTAACTTCCTGAAAGTATTAGGTGAAGAAAAGAATGTTGCTTAACACTGCTTAAAATTCTGTTCACCAGCAGAAGGAATCTAACACTTTGGAAGTGTGTAACACAACTATTCTTTGTTAAAAACCTATTCCCATATTTATACATATGTAAGAGTTTTACCAGATCTGATACCCTCAATATAATTTTGGACTCCAACTCCCAGAATTCTTAGCCAGGGATTTAAAGGGTAATCCCAAGACATCTTGAAGAGAGTTTATATATCACCAGTGATTTACAATTTTTTAAAGGTTAGGAAAACATTTTAAATGCTACTTCCCACTGATTTTTTAGTAAATTAAACTGAAAAGAAAAAAGACAAACATTATTCAATGCTTCAGAAATCTCAGTCATAGGCATTTTAGTGACAGTTTGCATTATCTCATTACAGCTAATAATAGTAAAGTATTTGGTGTCCAGTGTGACTTTATTCATTTTTTTGTAACTTGAAAAGCACTTGTCACATTTAAATCCTTGACAACTTTATAATTGTTCCAGCTGCTGTGTACCATTTCTTTGGTCCTAGTGAGATTTTCCATGGTGCAAAAAAATTCACCTAGATATTCAATAAATTTCCAGAATCTGAGATAATTGGTTTGGATTTGTGGATGGACTGGATGTAAGGCAGAATTAAAACATAATACAAAGTTATAATGAGTTTGTTGGGATATGCCAATTTACTCCATGAAAGAAACATTTTGCTTTGGTAGGTTTTTTTCCCAAAGATGCCATAATTTGGAACTATGGTTTGTTGATTTTAAGCCTGACTTGGGATCTCATTTATTTATAGGCTAGTCCAAGTTTTATGCTTTCTCCATTCTTTTCAATACTGGCAGTTGAAATGGAAAAAACAAACTAGGAATTGGCTAAATAAGTCATGATTACATTGCTTTTCTGCAAGATTGACTGACTTTTTATTTTTTTGGCAGATATTATCTATGAAAGCAGCATGTATGTGTTTTAACTTAACAGAGAACCACTCTATAATATTAGTAAGCAATCATTTTATTTTCATGACAGTTGGAATCATTTTAGACTTTAATCTTTAATATATATTGCAGTGCCTTGGCATCTCAAACCCATCCATCAAAAACAATTTCAGTGACCTTGGCTGACCCATGTGTAGGACGTTCTTCACATGTTTGTATCTGTGAAATACAATATTGTACACCATTGCCACTCACTCGCCTATAAAAGGAAGTAAAAAATGATAATACTTGTGTAATACTGGTGGAGTTGCCCTGATTCATCACAATTACATCTTCAGAACAACAAAATAGACATAGTAAGCTTCTTTTTAAGATCTAGCAGATGATAAATCTAGCAGATGATAAACCTAGCGGATAATAAACCTCCCATGATAAATATGATGGCAGCAAGTTCAATAAGGTAGGAAAAAAAAGACAAATGAATTACATCCTGAAGCACAAAGGGCATGAAGCAAGAGGTAGTCTTATACATTCATATTACTGCAGTATCAATTTATTTTTAAATAGGATTTTCTTATTTTAGCAAAGGATAAATTTTGGTACACTACACAATAATATGTACATATTCTTGAAAACAGCGTGGGATACCTCCTCCTTCAAATTTTCAGAATCTTTTGAGATTCTGTATAAAATCTCATAGTTTCAAACAAAATAAACTATATGTCCTGAGATATTGGCATTTTTCAGACAATTAAGAGGAAGTGCTTGAAGTAGTGACTGAGTGAGGAAATGACTGAGTGATTTTACAGCCTAGTGGGAAAAGTTTTGTTCTAAATATTTCCTGCATAAAAGCTTTTTTTTTTTTTTTTGCAAAAGCAGTATTTCATATTCTGTACACTGACAATCTGCAGTTAAAAGAATAAAAGAATTAATGTCTCTAATTCATAGCTGTGAGTATAATCTGATAATACTTGATAGTCTGAACTTGTTCAAACTAAATATCTCCCAGTCTATTGTATTTCATCATTCTACATTTGTTTTGTAAAATCACTGGTCCTTTACATATTACAAATATTTCCTTGTCATCCATAAAGCAAGGCTTACCTAAAAACTAATATGGAATATAAAGTCAGAAATGTTCCATCCAAGAATAACTGCTAAATAGTTATTTACTTATTTAATATTTATTCCACAATTATCTCTTTTTTATATAAATAAAGCAATGCTGTGAACATATCTAATATTTATTCTTCCTGTTTTCCACACAACAACAACTGTGTGAGGAAGATTGGGCTGAGAGAGAGTGAGCTGGCTTTCCTGACTAGGTTGGACTAGAATTCATAGATTTTTATCCTGGTGCTTTAATCACTATACCAAACTGGATATCTGGATATTATATAATATGATATAATATCATATTGTATCATATCATATCATATAATAATGCTTTAGCTCCAGTAAAGTGTTTATTAATTCTTCCCTTTGATTGATATTCCATTTTTTTTCTGTAGGAGCTATACAGATGCTATATATATAGGTACTGGCAGTTATGAATTGATCCTTCACAAAAGATACCAGCATTGGTCAACTCTACCAGGACTCATTGTTTAAGTGGGGTCTTGACTCTAACCCTCAGTGTGACTGTGGTGCTCCTTGACAAAATATCTATCACGTTGTGTCTGAATGTCCATCAAGAACTTACACCAGCCCAATGTCTGATTTTTTCCAACATAGACCACCCTGTCCTTGAATGGCTGGATGGACTGGACATTAATATTTGAACTACTATATTTGCCACATGCTAAATAAATAAATCTAGGGTTACTCCCTCTTCTATTTCCTCACCCACATAACCTACCAGTAATATAGATCAGGGGTCGCCAACCTTTTGGACCTCAGGGATCACTAAACTCATAATTTTAAATCCCAGGGACCACTAACTGGTTCTGTGGGCATGGCTTACTTTGTGGCTTGGTGATCATGTGACTGCCTGGGCATGGCTTGTATGTAAATATTATAAATATTTATATAAATATTGAATGTTTTATTAAAAAAGAGCAACTTTTACCCAAATCAGGCAAAGCAGGCAGATTGAGCTGCTCACAGAATCATTCAATGATCTATCTGCCATTGGCTAGCTCAGTCTTTCAAATTTGCTTGCTGTGAGTCTGCACTGAATTTTCTTGCAAACCTTCAGTCCTAAGGGAGGTTTGGCTGTGCTGAGCCGAAGATCTAAAGACTAGCTAGAAAGCAAGAAATCCAACCATTTCCTGCTTCCTAGCTAATCTAAATCTCCCGGCACAGCAGAACTGTTATGTCCCACCTTCCAAAATAAACAGATAAGGCTGAAAGCAGCAGTCCTCGCAAATAAAGGCAGCAAACAGGAATCTTCACTGATAACAGCTGTAGATAGCCTCCACAAAATAGTCCAAGTTAATAATTCCAACGAAATAAATCCAAGTCCCAACAAGATATTTCAGGTTTAAATCCTCCAAGCCAAAATCTTCGGTTCTCCTTGCAAACAAACACTTTGTTCCAGACAAAGTGCAAAGTCATCTCTCTCCCTTTATAGAGCAGCAGCTAATTAGTCTAATTACTGATCTGCCCTCCTCCTGTGCTCCCGTTGGTTTCTTCTCGTAAGGAGACGCCTGCTTCTGACATCCACCCAGCAATCATCTAAATTATTATCTTCACCTGAAGTCTCCATAAGTTCCTCATTGTCAGCCGTTCCTGGCTGATAACCTGATTGAGAAGCAGAGGAGGTTGAAGGTTCAGGCCGGTCCTGCAAATCAAATGTGTCCTCATTCAAAATATTTATTATCACTGCTGACAGGAACTGTTAGGACTCCTCTTCGAAATTCAAACAGACAGAGCTCTTTGCAGTAACGTCCTCATTCAAAACTGCAGGCAAAACTGTTAGGACTCCCCTTTGAAATTCAAACAGACAGAGCTCTTTGCAGTAACGTCCTCATTCAAAACTGCAAGCAAAACTGTTAGGACTCCCCTTTGAAATTCAAACAGACAGAGCTCTTTGCAGTAACGTGCTAATTAACTGGCTTGCCCATCAGATTAACGTTTCCTGGTTCTGACGTCAATCCACGATCTAACAGTCATCAGATTCAAAGTTCCTAACAGGATTGGTCCTTCCAATCACAACAAGAACAGATGATGGTCAGAAAAAGGAAAAATAGCAATTTAGCAGGCAAGTTTACTGGGTAAGGAGTGAGTGGGCGGGGAGGGTTCCTGCGGGCCATGTGGGCGGCACAGCTTTGTGTTTCTGCACAGCCTGGAGTAATTGCTTTGTGGGGGTGATCTGGAGGTGAGATTTCTCTGCAGTCCACCAAAATTTTCTCATGGCCCACCAGTGGGCCGCAGCCCACCAGTTGGTGACTCCTGATATAGATTGTCTGAAAGAAAGTTGCTAGCTAAAAGTCACTCACTGAATTTCGCTTGAATAAGATGGACTTGAACCTGAATTCCCACAATTATAATACAACATTCAGAAGGATAGACAATTGTTTTAGATTCAAGAGTTGTAATGGTTGCTCATTTAGGGGCCATGCATTGCTAAGGTAAACACACATGTAAATAACACAGATATTATTTCCTGTTTTCCTCTTACCTGTAGTGATTTTCAGCAAGAGACAGGGAGAACAAAATCATATAGCTTTCCTCAAGGTAAGTAAGAGGAAAGACAAAATCTAGTCATTTGCCATCTGGTGATTTTTTTTCCCCCAAACCCCTCCTTTTCCACTCCTAACTAGTAGTTGGAGAACTATAATCTGCCTCCAGATAACCAATTGATAATTCTGATCTGTTGGCTAGTGCAAATGTGCTACATATTTTGCATCTGAAGGCCACTTTTGGTCACCTGTGATAATTCTGAATGCCCAGCTTCAAGTGACCAGGAACATAGCCTTATGTGTCTCATACTTCCTTAATCTTCCCAGCCTAAATTTCTCTTTCATGAAATTTATGGCAGGGAATTAAAGTAAAACATGACAATAGGTATTGAAACATGGCTCATTTTCCTGTCTCTGAATCTTGCCGTTGCTCTGCCTTAAGCCTCAGACCAGGTAAAATAGCTACTCCTTTTAGGGTTTCTCCATGATAGATCAGGTAGGTAGGTAACTAGATAGATAGATATGTTAGCAACTTACTTCACTTTCCCCAATTATATGCTAATATACATGAAATTCTAATGACTATGCATCATATAAGTGCATATTTAAGTTTATATTTAAATTCTCTGCAATATGAATATAATGCATAGTGGCTAGAACACATGTACAATGTTCAGTTGGTTTTCTTTTACAAATGGGTCCACCATGAACTTCATAAATTGCTAGAACAAAATATGTCATAGCTTAAAGGGAGCAAAATCTTCTTGAATCAGAACCGAAATGATTTGTACATGATTCATTTGTACATGATTCATCTTCAAGGACAATGGTGATTTTTGTTCACAGGATTGATACATGGTCCTTTTAAACAAGTAAATACACATAGAATTAATTCTCATAGAAATAGAGGTCTATGTTTTTTCATGTTAAGGCAAAATTTTATAAATGGCTTTGTTTGCACAAGCCATATTGCATCAATTGCTGTATTGCTCAGTTATGCGAGACATTAAAGGATAATTTTATATTTGCTATGTTTGGGATTAATGAATTGTTCTTGTTAATTGGATTTAAAACTAGTGCAGTTGTTTTCCAAACAATAGTTAAAATTAACACATGTAGGATTCAATATCTCATTTGATAGTTAAAATCAAATACAGAAATGGACATTCTTGGATGGTTTACAAATGAACCATCTATATTACTCAATATCTCACAGTATTATTTATTTACAGACTTTAGTTTCTTGATAACCGGAGTTTCAATCTAGAAAGAGACATAGTGCAACCCCAAAAACTTTTGATGTAGAACCTTTCAGGGAGTAACTGCCAAAATGATGATTAAAGTAATACAAAAGAAAATATAGAAAGACAAGAGATTTAATTTCAGCTAAAATTAAATCACATATGGAAACTATACTAACTCTGCATACTTTTTCAATTATGCCACTGAAAATCTACATGCAATTTTTGGTTCAGAAATGTGAATTCCTGATTTAGAAATATGAATACCTGCCTTTGATTTGATTTGTACACAGGGAAAATGACAACAGTGTAATCATAGACATAGACAATTCCATACATTTGTGAAAGGTAGTCCTCAGGAATCTACTTCTCTTGGGCAAACTCCACTAAAATTACAGCTAACATTTATGGTGGAGAGAGAAGAGAAGCAAGGTCTATGTAAAGCAAAATAAATGTGTTACTTAATTCTCCATAATTGAAAGTCAACAGTTACTCTAATAATTGGAATTTCTTTTTGCAATATTTATCTGTGTGTTTTAGGTGGGGAGGAGAAACCAGTGGTAGGCATTAAGAAATGTTGTATTTCTTCTATTATTTAAACCTAGTTTGGGCACCACTCCATTGGTTTAATCAGATTTCCCTTCTCCTTGAAAGCTTTGCTGATACATTGATAATGGTGTGCCTTGAAATAATTATTAGCTGAAGATATTCCCAAACCATGTACTATTTTAAGCCAATGAGTCAAAACATTTTTTGCAGCAAGTCAAAACAAAATATATTTAAAATAAACATCTAAACAAAACAACACATTTTATGTATGCTTGAAAGTGCCATAACGGAATGTTTCATCTCCATTGTTTCTGAAATGTTAAGGTTTGATACAGAACCATTAGATTAATTCTTTTCAACTAAATTCATTTAATGGAATGGAAAATATTTTTCTCATCTTCACATACAGGGCAAGTGTTGGCCACAAAGTATTTAATTAATACAAGAACAATGCCAATTTATAGCAACAATTCTTCAATAGAAGATGAGTTCTTAGCTGGTATTCAAAGCAATGGAATTTAGTGAAAGCCAAAATACTATCTGTCTGTCTGTCTGTCTGTCTGTCTATCTATCTATCTATCTATCTATCTATCTATCTATCTATCTATCTATCTATCTATCTATCATCTAGCTATCTTTGAAGATTTTAAAAAGGAAAGATAAAAATCAATAAAAATCAATACAAACAAATTTAAAGTAATAAAAGGAAAAGAAATAAATCAAAGATAAAATAAAGGTACAAGAAAGGAAAACTAAAGAAAAAGAAAAATAGAAAAGAAAAAAGATACAAAGAAGTAGCTTCTTTACAGCAGTTATAACTAAAATTATAAAGTTAACTCTTACTCTATGGTTACAGCATATCTCTCTTCTTTCTATAATCTGTCCTGTGTAATCATCAAAACATAAATCAAAAGTTAGTATTTTATCTGTTTTATGCAAAAAGCCCATAGGGATTTCGAGTCAGCAATAAATGTTGACATTATTTTTATACTTATGTTTTTTTTTTCTGATTAAAAAAAGTAAATCTAGATATCAGCATGTCCATCATCTCCACCAACCAAATCTTTCCATCTTTGTGCATACTATAATCTTGCTGGAGTTATCATGTGCAAAAACAAAGTTCCATGACTTTTTTAAAAAACTGTTTATTCATCAATCCAAACTAAAAATTCTGGTATATTAATCTTTAAAATCATCTGAATCAGTGTGTGTATTTGAATCCAACATTTTGATGTTTATTATACATGTGTTGCTCTCCTATATTTTGTGGTGGAATTCTGTTTTCCAAACCCTGTTTAAGACACAATCCTGAAATTTTAAATAGTTTGTGTTGTTATTTTCAGCAAAATAAGTATAATCTTATCCTTCACTCCTTCCGAAGATCTGAACCAATGAAATGTTAATATTTATTTTAAAGTTAGACTCTATCCAAATTAAATAATTAAATAGACATACACACTCACTCACAAAGAGATATATGTTTTATATATAAAACTACGTGCTAGCTGAAGACTCTGGACATTTTTTCTCATTTTTGTGCATTTGCTCTAAATTTTGTGAATGATTGCTTGGTCCTAATGAGAATCATTAATCTGGACATATTTGTGGTGCTACTAAAATTATAGACAGCAGAACTCCTGGGCCAAATCATTGCTCTGAAAATTAATGTGGGAAAATAGAAATAGAATGGTTAGGCCAGACATAGTTTAGTTCATTTAAAGTGAGTGAAATTGTTACTGTTTGGAGCCATAGCAATTGAACTATCTCAATGGCATAGAATGAAAAATTCTTCAATCTCCTCCAAGGTTATTCTGTTATATTTCCCACCAATAAGCAATAGAGAGTGATGTTAATGACTCTAAGAGATCTTATTTTGGTGCCATGTTTTCCAGTCATGTCTCCTTTATTGTCTAGGTGGCCAACAGCCTGGAATCCTAATCAAGTAACCAGTAAGCTGTTGGATATTCTATTTTTCTTTACAAAGTGTTGCCTATTACAGTACAAAGGTAATCAAACAACTTCTCCTTTACAGAGGATTTCTGGAGGAATCAACTGTAAAATGGTTTATTATATCACTTGTAATGAATTTGTTTCTACTATGCCTGTTGCGTTTATTAACATTTAAACCTATATATGTAATGTAGATATTTCTGCACCATGTCCTCTTCCTTGGATCTTATATTCTGGTGCCTGACCAAGAAAGAGCGAAGTTTAGTTTGATTGGGAAAAAGAAAGTTAAGATGGCTCCTCCTTCACAATTCTCAGAGTATATCTTTAGTGTTGGAAATAGCTGCTTTGGTTAGACTTTTGGTTACAGATAAGGAACAATAAAGCAAACTGCTTAGAAGTAACTCTTTCTTGGCTTTGGAAGCCTGATACGAAATGGTAGAACCCAGAGCATGCCTCCTCTATTAGACCTGGAGAGACCCAGGGAATTTGTGCATATTAGTACATATTTCCAATTTTCAAGCCACATGCCAAAGAGGTTCAAAATGGAAAACTATAATTATTAAGACTAATTTATTAATGAAAATCCAGTACTTACAGGGATGGAAAGACTTTTTCCACAAGTCCTGCAGTGAGCGTTCAAACCTGTAGGGAGAAGATTCTATGCAACCAAAGGGATTGGTTTCATTGGGTGAGCTCTCCCCGCCTTTCCACTCCCAAATGTATCATCAAAGGAAGTTCACACATTAATGTGGATTATGTGTCTAAGCTAAGACTAAATAAGTTAATAGTTATTTAACTGGATTTAGAGCAGGAAGTTTGTTATCTCACAATTTACAGGATTAATTTATAAGAATAAATTGGAGAACAAACATGTCTAAGCAGCCTGTCTTCAGTATGTTAATTTAAAGACATTGGTTAATCACAGGATAACCAGTAATAAATAGTGTACAATTCATCAAATTCACATTCCATCTAGTATTTCTAAATTACTGAATTCCTTTCTTTTTCTTCCTATTCCTCAATGCCATAATGGACTCTCTTGGATTTACTGAATTGCTGAAAAGTTTTATTTACAAATTTTTCTTATTAAAAATAATAAAAATTTTGCTAGTTTTAGCTCAGATTTCTTCTTGATTAGTTTTTATTCATTAAGTTTAAACGGACATACTTTGGTGGCTACTCCACCAGTTATCTCAGTCTAAATGTTTTTAGTCATATTCTACTGAAACAAACAAAAAACCCTTTGTTTCATTGCCACAAACTTGATTCAAAACTTTTGTTCTTCTGTTCTCATAATCTTGAATTTATGTCAGCACTCAAGTTCCATATGATGTTATGTTCAGGCAGAATAACAGAAGCTGGCTTTTTGCCTCAGCTGGAAAATCAGCAAAAGTATTGAGTGGTCAATGTTTTGCATGGAACTCAGGGGATGTCGGTGAAATAAATAAGCCAATGATTATCTTAAACCTCACATGCCAGAGAAGTTCTGGATAAATTCTAGTAGTTACTCTATTTCAATGTATGTAAAAGTGGATATCAAGGTTAGAACTAAAAAATGACAAGGCAATGAAATCAACTTATATTGCCAGTTTTTTTAATGAAAGGATGGGAAATATAAGGCCTTCCAGATGTTGTTAAGCTGCTATTCAGCATGCCTCAGCCAGCATAGCCAATGGGAAGATATGCTGGAGCTATAGTTCAGCAACATCTGGAGAACCATCAAATCCCCACCCATGCTTTGACTTCACTGCTTTAAGTGGTGGCATAGCTTCACATATTGGCAAAATTAGGTTTATTTTTTTCCTAAATCTTCATCTTTACTAGGGATTTTAAAGCTTTGATATTAAATACTAAGCTTCGCTTAGACAGCCACAACCACAAATCTTTCAGTTCATTCACATTTAGTACTCAGATGAGTTTCAAGTAGAATAATTTAATTGAAAATGTTATAAGTTGTTTCAGACAGGATTTTGGCTACATTTATTTCAACTCTACTTTAGAACAGTTAATAGTTAGCCAATCCCTTCCATTGGCATCCAACTCTTATAAAATATATTCTTTAAAAGAGGAAAGAAATAATTCATTGCTCATTTCCACTTGGCTAGGGGATAAAATGTATCATTGTAGCATTCTTTTGTTTGTTGCAGAAAATGTTAATTTAAACTTTTAGGCATACAAATTTCACATTTTAACTGTTCCAGAAATACTAATACTTGTCAATGTTGGAAATAAAATCTCACACAATATTTTAACATAAGTTTTCCAAAGCAACTTGGGCCAGAACTGATTATTTGACTTTTCATAAGTAATAAACTGTCTCTGTAACTTCAAAGAGGCCATGGCTCCAATCACAAAAAGAAATACTTGGGATATCAAAGAACTTTAAGTTCTTCATTCAGTGTTCCTGCTTTGTCCAGTCTGGATGAAAAAATATGCAAAAATGTTTCTCACCCTTGAAGAAGGATCTGGATTTCCTGAGGACATAGAAGCCATGGTCAGAGAAGGTATGAATTTTTTCAGACCATTCCCTGGGTGAACTTAGATCAGGTCATATGCTGTGTTGTCAGCCCTGCATTTCTGTACACAATGCCAACCTGAAGAAGGATTTTCTTCACTGTTCATGCTATCCACATTAAACTATTGTGAGCAAGCTCATTATTTTTAAAAAATGATGATAGAAAATCTATAGCTTCTGACCACCCTTTTTGTAGCTCTCAAGCATTCTTTCCTATTTCTATTTTCCATACCATGGGTAGAAAACAGATGGAAATTGTACAGTAGGCATATTACAGTCATTGCCTTGCCTGTATATGTGGTATATCCTCATCCACTATATAATCTGATCCTCTTAAAAACTGTACCCCTTACTCACCAAAAGTTTAATGCGGAAGTATAACACTGCTTTTTTTCTTTTCATGACAAGGATTGATTGAGTTTCTGATAGAATCAAAATGTGTGCAATACTCAGGATTACTTAGAATAGAATAGAAAGAAATATTTATATTGGGTGGTCGATAGCTAAAATTAGATTTGGGGAGTTCCAGGGATAGTAATGCAAAATTAATAAGGCTGTATTACACCAAGATTTTCTCTTTTCTCTTTTTTATTTATTTGTTTCATCATCCTACTAGAAGGGAAGTGGCTCAGTGGCCTAATGACATTGGAACTAGTCTCTGCTCTAGCAATTCAAGTCCTAGCACTGCATGGCAGGGTGAACTCCTGTCACTCATCTCAGCTTCTGATTACCTCACAGTTCGAAAGCATGTTCTATGCAAACAGATAAATAGGAAAACTTTGATGAGGAGATAAACTGCAGCTTCATGCGGTGGCTAGAATCCTGCTGCTACTGAAACTTCCCAGTTACAACACTCATTTGTGATGTGGCTTTTGTGGAAGGAGAGGGCCTTGGATGCTGCTGCAGGAAAAGCCGCTCGGCTTTCTGGTGTGAAGCTAGCATGCCTTCCTGTGGCGCACCTTGGGAAGTACACATGTGTGTACCTAAAAGAGCTGGTAAACAGGCAGCCAAACTACTACTTAGCATTAGCATTGTAACCTCTTGACTAATGTAACAACATCATATGCAAAACAAATAATCATCATACTAAAATTTTCTCCTTTTTAAATGCATACTTGAAGCCTGTGTGTGAAAGTGTTTTCTTTGTTCTAAAGGTTATAAGATTAAAGCTTTGTTATACTACAGTTTCCTATGTTGTAATATCTCTCAGATGTAACATGCTTCTGTACATGATTCTCAACTCATCCCAATTTAAATCCTACACCAGTTTAGCCTCTCCATGAAATGGACTGCAGCATATGCAACTGATGAAGTGGGCTGCAGCATATGGATATGTGTATATGTGTATTTTAAACAAAATGTGTTAGTTGGAAACTGGCACCATCTGATTTTCTGTGGATATAATGTAGACCAATGTGTTGGGCAGATTTGATTTCATAAAAATCTCAATTCAGGGTTGGTCTCTGGAATGTTTGTGTATCTAGATTAAACCCTCTGTTTGCAAAAGTGAGAAAAATGCATGTTGAGACAGATGGACCCAAGCGTTTATATGGTTGCTTTGTAGATGGTAATTGCCCATGGTCCCCTGCCAGGTTGCTAGCTGCACCCATCTATAAAAACATTTGTATAACTAAAGTATATAAATGGGAAGCTTTCGTGCCTCCCACAGTTAAACCCCATCAACATACCTTTATAAAAAGTGATTAGTGAAGATAGCTAAAGTTTATTTGGAATAGGACTACCTGACCTGGCCTGCAGAATTCCAGATGTCCAGCAGATGAGAGCAGAGAGATGCAGAAAATTCTAAGTTATTGTTTCCATCTAGGGGCCATAAGGATTTTTGCAGCACAGACCTGATTGTTTTCTTAGAAAGTACTGTATATTAGGAAGCTAGAAAGAATGGCAAGGAGCATACCTTTATAAAAATTGATTTTTATATATAAAAAGTGATTTTTCAGTAGTTTTCCTTCTGAAAAATGAATATTTTCGTTTCCAGAAGGAAAACGAATATTTTCCATGAGTACATGTGCCTCTACCAGCAGAGAGAACTTCACTCACTAAAGGAATTGGTCCTAAAGACTTGACTAAGAAGTGTGAAAAGCCACAGGCTTCACAGACACAAATGTATCCAGTTAAATCACCTCTTGGTATTTAAGATTAAGCCTATGCTTTTTCCTGGAAACAAGTGGAAAGGTTAGGCATGGGCAAAAAGTAAATTTCTGATTCAATACAGATATCTTAGTAAGAGATAGTTTGGAGTCATGTCAGTACAATGACTAAAAGCATTGTGTTATTTCAGTCTGTTCCTTTTTGTGCTCAGTATCCTAGCAACAGACCAGGCTACCCCAAGCACATCAAGTGTCTTCCAGATGTGTTGGATAGCTATGATGTCTGGGAATTCTGGGGGACTGAGTTCAACACATCTGGAAGGCACCAAGTTGAGAAAAGATTTAATATACATTTTATAATACAAGGAATTGGCCTATTTGGATGGTCTAAAACCATGATTCATGTTTTGCCAATTTTTCTAATCCCCTCTAACATTCAAGTGCTTTCATGCATGAGGACTTTAAAAGCAGGTAGATAAGTACTCCTTGATAAGTTTTCTTCATGATTTCTTTTGAGAAGGAAGGCAGAGCTTCTAGTTCTCAGCCTAAAAAAATCTGGAACAAGATGTAGTGCTGGTCTACCTATTTATTTGGTTTACAGCTCCCCCCACCAGATCATTATTTGAAGGTGGGTCCAGTTTGCACTCTCTTTAAAATTAAGAACCATGAAAAAACAGAGGAAGACCTTCAAGCGGCCCATCAGTCAGCAGCATCAATTGGACAATAGATTGAGTAGATATGTAAGTCCCAGATTCTATTTTGAACTATTCAAATGTACTGAATTTCCCTTTAAATTTTTATAATTTGTAGCATATGAAAATTAACTATAAGTCAATCTCTTGTCTTTTTTCCTTCCTCCTTTCCTCCTTCTCTCCTCCTTTCTTTTGCTGCACAACACCTCTTAGCTGCATGGTAATGTCTTCTCTTCTGTTCTGACAAGAATAATTTTAAGAAGGAGAATAGCTAAAAGGAAGATTTCTAAAGCAACAGTAGAAGTGAATCCATCTTCAGCAAATCATGGCAGAGCTATATATGACAGAGCTAAATGTAATAATTCAGAATACAGTACTTAATGAATTATAGGCACCTAACAAAAGTTCTGAGCAGTGTAAACAAGAATAATTTTAAGTAATGTATTTTGCAGTCAGGTCAATATCAGTAACTCTATTTGAAAGATATTATCCCTTCAGTGGTAAGGTAAAAGGTCAAGCAATGCTAAGGATGCACTGGAATAACAGTTGAAAAACAAGGAAGGACATTCAATAAGAGAACAAGAAGGAATAAAACATGCAGGCAGACAGACAAAAAAATGAAAGAGACTTTTCTCCTTTGAACTACAGTAGCAAGAATGAAAATAATATACTAATAGTTTTGGATTCCTGGTACTAAATATTTATTAGCATGCTGGAATTTTCTTAATTTCATTTTAGGATAAGATGTGATGCACAGGCATTTAAATTGATTTTTTTAGTTTTAGCCGGATATTTCTTGACTTGTTCTGTTCCATTTGTAATCTATCTGAATAAGCAACATTAGCCACAAAAACTTTTTGTCACTTGATGTGTAGTTTTAGTAGTGTCTTGCAATTTAGATATACTCTGTGGACTGCAGATGAACTTCTTATACACATTCAACGCTTGAATTAAAAAAAAGAAAAACAAGCTTTTCATTATTTTAAATGCCTTTTTATTAGTACTTTATTTGTAATTTATAGATAGAAAATATCCTGGATGCAGGAATTTTGTACAGTGAAGAAACACACCTTTATGAATTGATAGAACTCTTTAATAACAACTCTTGCAGCATTTTGTGGTACTTTAGGATGACTGGGTTTATTGTTCTTGCCTGGACTGTGTGCTTCCTTTCCTATGTGGATCTATATGTATAGTCTGGCTTTTTAATTTCTTAAAACTTGCAAAGAGAATGAAGCTGGTATTATCTATTTGCAAATGCTGCATGAGAGTCAATATAGGAATAATATTGCTACAACTAGGGTGTCTCTTATAGAAGTGTGTTTAACCATGGTTAAAAATAGTGTGTAGTGCAATCTGAGAGCTCAGTCACAATTCTTCATCATGATACATTCTAGGACCAATAGCTCAAATTTCAGAATGAGGAGATTCTCCTAAAATTATTTTCTGATAAACTCAAAAAATATTTTCAATTCTAGCCTATATAGTTGGATTATAATGTTGAACCTGTCTAAATATTGTATGAAGCAAAGTATGAAGCACTTTAGCTTGTTCACTGCCTTGCTTTTCAGTCATACCAAAACTGTTAAATGTATCATTACCCAAATCATTTAAAAAGTGATGTAATTACATCTGAGTAAACAAATCAGTTCCAAGGGAGATAGAAGTTGGCTATATTACTCTACATGTTCAGCTGGACCTTGTCTTATCACAGCTTTGGACAGCTAAGTTTATTTTGTTGTTATGCAATGAAAAACTAGATTCAAATAAGTAGCAATTGAGTTATTTCAACTTAAGCTAAAGTATTCCCATGTCCTGCAGTAAGCATTCTCATTTCCCAGCATTTCTTAAAATGTTATTTCATGCTCAGTTACTGGTTCTCCCCACCTGACCACTTTCATTTGAATTGTATCTTTGTAGCACTTCCATCCATCACAAAGGATATTTTCAAAACATTTGTGCAAGACATTGTTGAGCACCATTTGGCACTGTCCAAACCTTTATAACTAATTTTTATATAAATGGAAAACTATGTGAGCCTCTAAAAAAACTTATTTTGTCCTGGTTCTAATCATAGTGTATTCTTTAATAAAAGAACAGGAAAATTATTACATTATTAAATGCATGGCTAAGCTATATTTTAATTTAAATAAGTAATTTGTCTTATGCTCTTTAATCTAATTTATAATAATATAGATTATATAAATATATCCTATCACTATAATTTGATGTGATATTCAATAGCAAGGCTGGTGGCATTGAGGGGAGTTATAAAGTTGCCTTTGGCTCTGGGAAGCAAAAGGTTGGAGACTAATTGTCTGTTATTACTACTGAGATAAAGAACTTCTGGTGAAGTTCTGTAGAACCCTAACTGTTTAGGACACTGATCATTTTGACATAATGTAACTGAATGAAAAATCATTCCCTAGAACTCATAGAACTATGAGAACCATTACACTGAGTGGACTTAAGAATTTTAAAAATGCTTTTTGTCATTGAACATATCTCTAGTGTCATCATTAGGTTATATTTTTTTTATCAAATTAAAATCTGGGCTACATCCAAAATATAATTTGTTGCTTAAGTGTTGCTATTGGGCTTAAAGAAGTGCTCATGCTGTCTTCTTTTATTGAAGACAAAACAGTGTTATAAGAAATAAACACAGCCAGCATACTATTAGGAACAAAGGAAATTCCAGAAAAGAACAGAGGAATTGTACATTTTGTCTAATATCCTGGATCTGGCCAAAACCTGATTTTGATGCTTTTACAGATTTTCTCTTTACTTGTTTTATCTTCACATCCAGCTTGGGTTCAAATGAAATTGCTTAAAATGTCTTCTTTATAAGATTTATATTCATAGTAATTTTCCTGAAATTGATGGAGAAATATCACTCATAAAATAAAGAGAAAATATACCATGTATGTGAATTTCTTTTTCCAAATGAATTAAAGCATGATAAGTTACTAAATTTGATTTTTTTCAAGTCTGGATTGCTTCTGGCATTTAGATCTGATTGTAGTGTAACGGGTCATATCAGTAAATATATAAATGACTTTCTTTCTCTTGTCATTTGGCTGTTTTGTTAAGTTTTACATTTAGTTTGTTAACTAGTTGTTAGAAATTTCCAACTACATCAACTCTTTCAAACTTAGTAGGCTTAATCACCATTAGATATACTGTATAATCACACCAATCAGTGTATCTAAAAAAAAAATACAGAAGCTGAAACTATCAAATTCTCATGTAATAGTAAGATATTCAGTTTTAATATTTGATTTCAGTAGGATTTTTTGAATATAGGCTGTATTTGAATAGTATACAAATATAGTAATAACTAGCTGACAGAATAAGTATAGGCCATGAGAACAAAAGTGGGCATGGGCCCATATTTCTTATATTCGCCACAACCCAATGCTGATCTTCTCTTTCTTCCCTGTCTTCCTTGCCTAATATGCTGCTATGGGAAATAGAGATCTGTCTTTTCTGGAGTTTGGCCAAAGATTATGGGTTGTTTTCCTGATATATAGTCTCCTTGGATGATCTCTATAATAAATTTTCATTTTCCTCTATAAACATGATAATACAAGGTATCAAAATAGTCAAAACAAGACAAAGCAAAACAAATTGCAAGAAGATGAAATAATTGAAGGGACAATACTAATAAGTATGAACCAATTATACAATTCTTTAAGAGTTTACAATAGAAAGGGTGGGGAAAGTATTTTGTTTTTAAATATTGTTTTCAAAGAACTAAATTTGTGTATGAGAAAGCAATGAACTACTTATTTACCCTTCTTCCATAAAATCATTGAGGTTCCCAAAGTTGCTAGATAATCTAGTTTCTAACAACAATACTAAAAAATCTGATGACTCTTCTGGAAATATCGGAAGACCTGTCAACTTAGAGCAGGACAACTGATAATGGATTGGGTGACATACTACTAGGTCAACTTCCTTGTATTGAAAGGGCAGCAGAAAAGCGTTCAAAATAGGGTTTTTTTTCTGATCATAGGTGTTATTAAATTTATTTTCTACCTGTTATAGTAAATAAAGATAATCATTCTTCCATGAAACAGATAAATACTTACTTAGTACTTGTATCTTACAAAGGACTTTGTTGCTAATTCTATGCATGGATGAAGACTTACTTAAATTGCCCTGGCCTTTTGTTTCCATTTGGACCATGTTCTCTCAAGGCCAGATTAAGCCTTAATGGCCTAAGAACATATCATACCATAGAGTTATAGATCAAAAGTTGTGATTTCAGGAAGGACTTGCATAAAATACTGCCATTTTCTTGTTCTTAAACAAACTAGCACGTAGCCTTTTTCCCTGTTAATAAACCCTTGGATTTTCTTTCCTTGTGTTATATTTTGATATCCAACTATGCCTCTGCATTGATTCATTATTGTTCCTTCAGTTTCTTCATCTTCTTGTAGTCTTCAACTTCTTTGGACAAGGTTCAACTTTGGTTTGCATTTGGTTAGCATTTCAAACACTGTCTGTTCCAGATCAGTTCTGTTTTAGTTCTAGCCATTTTCTCCAAATGGCTGTTTCGAGTTTTTAAAATTTCCTTAAAGAAAGAAAAATATTTTGAGAGACACCCCAGAAATTTGTTTTGTAGACAAAACAATTCAAGAAAATAAAAATTGCTCTTTCCTTCCCTTCCAAAAAGGACTAGAATTGGACAGCCAATGAAGAACATTTATCTGCCACTCCTGCAGCAAATAAGAATCTTGAAGTAAATATATGATTGATTTAAGACCATAGATTGCAGGTTTTTGTTGTTATGCCATTATTTATGCATTCGTAGTGAATATGGGGCAGATAATACAGATGAACATCTGTGAAATTAACTCCAATTAACTCCAATTCTACTTTTGAGGAATTCTACTTATTAAAACTTAAACATTTGGTAGAGACATATAGTGAAAGTAAATTTGCAAAATAATTCAACAATGGAATTGGGATGAATGCTACTTAATGTTACTCTGTATACTTGTTCAGGACTTGGCATAATATTTGTAGAGATGTTTTTAGGAAAGCTTAATTTGTATGCTCTTTTTCAAAATTTATCTATATTTCCGTTATTCTTGAAAGCTATTTCCTAGGTGCTGTACAGTATATACCATCATCTGGACCATCAGGAGGTAAATTGCTGTGAAGTTGTATTTGGCACTCACATGCTTTCTGTTCTTAGTATTTCTTGTCAGGTTCTATGATGCCACCATAATTCTATAATGAAAATTATGTTGTAGTTTTGAATACTATTTTGTGTAGGCAGTTTACAAAAAGGACAACATATATCCAGACTTTTTCAAATGTGGTTTAAATCAAGTGTTTAAAGAATAATTGAAAACATGTTTCTGCAATTGTGCAAACAGAGAGGCAGGGAAGCCAGCAGAACATACAGAATTCAGAACGGCATTCTTTGCGAAACTTCAAATAAAATATAGTATCACATCCAAACTTTAAAAAAATATATTCTGGATTAATATAAAGTAAAGAATTGAATGGCATACTTGTCTCTTCCCTGATGCCTTTTAGGAAATGACAAAAACTGAAATTAATTTAAAATATATTATCTTTTTCTAGTTTGTTGCTTTTTCTTTCTTTGTTGGAGGGGTTGTTATTATTACTTTTAATCATATCATGAAATTCTGTTTATTGTATAGTCTGCAAGCCATCAAGAATTATTATAAAATAAAATTATAAGGGAGGGAGGGAGGAATTAAATAAACAAACAGAATGAGAGAAAAACTGACGCTGGAAGAGTAACCCCCAAAATATCAGATTTTTTTTTCTAGAAAACTTGCTTTAAATTTGTAATGATATTTCACTCTCATTTAATTTTTTACTTTTCATTTTGGTCAATATTTCTGAAAAGATGACAGGAATGTATGCTTATGAAGGAAAGGATTGAAAATAAAATAGCCTTCACTCTAAAATATTCCCAACTCCAAATATTCATTGTCAGACCTGGCTTATTATATATGCTTAGAAATCCATTTTTCTTCTTTTTATTTAGATTTGGTACCTGAAAATTCACTGTCATTTTTTTATTTTTCACTTTGAAATATTATGGGCAAGAACTCAGTTGAACATTTGATAGAGTTGATATGTTTAATATTAAGAAATTGCTGCCAATTTTCCACTGGAAAAATCCATACTATCAATTTAAAATATTAATGGCATTTAATTCCATTCTTTCTTTAGAATTCTCCCTTTTTTCCATTTAGTTTCATATCAATGCTCAAATTAAACTGAGATCCAGTGATTCGGATGAGGAATTCATGATTCAAAAGGATTTAAACTTAGTCTGAGCTTTACACTCAGACTAATATAACATTGTTTTCTAATTCAGTTCTACCAAAAAATACTTTATTGATATTGTATGGTTTGATAGAATGTATTCATCATTGAATCATCTGTCCTCACAAAGAGAAAGAAAGAAACATTGAGCATCTGTCTTCTAATCAACAAAAAAACAACAGATAAATGACAAAGAGAGGAGCAAGGAAGTCCATTGGTTGCTGATTATACTCCTAATAATCTTAGCGGTTAAAAGGATAAATTATAACATATATGTAGTAGTCAAAGCATTGGGTTAGAGACCAGGAACCATGAATTCTAGTTCCATTTTTAGGCACAAAGCCAGCTGGGTGACTTTGAACTTTCTCTCAGCCCTAAGGAGATAATAGCAAACCACTTCTGAGAAATCTAGCCAAGTAAACTGCAGAGAGTTGTATAGGCGGTTTTCGAAAATCAGGCACAATTAAACAGAGGATTAAAAACTGATATGATATAATACTATCAATATCTACCTCCTACATTACAGTATAACCTGAATGATCAGAAGCCATGATATTTGAATGCACCTTTAAATTTAAGCACGTATATCCATTTCAGCTTTTTGCTCTGTACATTAAAACTGTGAATATGGATTTTTAGAAAATCTGGGTTTCATGAATTTATATGTTTCAAAAGTAGATTTCATCTTCAGCCAAAAATGCAAGACATCCTAGAATACTTCCAACTTGTATTGTTGTAATTAACTTTTATTTTCTGTTTCTCTTGCTATCTTGCTGTTCGTGTTTCTGGTTTGGCATGGAAATACACAACAGAAAAAACTGGAAGCATCCTGGGAAAGTGTTAACTTATTCCTTTTGGCTACATTGACTTATTTGTACTTTGGCAGTTGGGTAGCTCAACTACCTCTAGTCTGCCCACGTCCTTTTTTCTCTCAAGCACCTAATTTCACAACAAGAAGCATTTCTATATGCAGCTGCAATTCGTTCTGTTTAAACATTTCTAAAGAGGGGAGGCACTGACTTGCTCTAAATTGAAATTAAAATACAAGCTTTATGGTCTGCTGTATCAGACATTATATTGGTATAATATCCAGGTTCATTTACCAAAATATTAACTATGTAGATACCCTAATAGAAGTTTATAACACAGCATGTAGACACATAAAATGATTTCCTTTAGTTTTTCTCTTTCTTCTATCTTCAAAGGCCAATCTCTGCAGGAACAGATGTTTAGTTTTATTTATTTGGAAATCAAGAACATCATGATGCCTCTGCCTTTGTTTGCTTAAAAACTGATAATTATCCTAAAAAAGACTCTTCTCATGGTCAATGGAGTGTAGTTATACAGTAAACTATTTATATAATTATTTATTAGCATATTTCAAACTGATGCTTTTAGATAAATTGAGCTATAACTCTAGAAATTTATTTCCCCAAACAACTTAAAATTGTTTTCTCAGCAGATTCCAAGTTCCAAGAGAGCATTTTGTATGTTTGGGACACACAATACTTTTGTTTCAGGGAATAGCAGCAAAGTTTTGCTCAGAAATTGTTTTGAAACAGTTGGAGGGAAATATCACTAGAAGTTTTCACAGAAAACTTCACAGAAAATAGGAGTTTTTAACAGAATAGTCACTGACAATTCTGTGATCAATATGTTTCGAATGTTGGTTTTCAATATTCTAATTGAGACCAAATAAAGTGAATCCAGATATTAACTTTATTTCCATATACAAATTTATATATCTCATAATTGATAGTAGACCAGAAATCCTTTGTCAGTCCTTGTCAGTGACTATAAATGTTACATAGTTTGTATCTGGAAGGCACCAGGATGAAAATATGAGATATAGGTTGGTCTTTGTCCTTAGATGCCTCTAAACTATTTCTTGATCTTTTGGGGGAATAAGGGTTGCTTTTGCTCAGAAATAATTTCTTATGCAGTTGACTTATTTCTAAAGTTATGTATCAGCAATTCAAAGCATCTGAACATGGAACCCACAATCTTTCAGAAAAAAAAAATCAAACAATTGCACTGGATATCTTACTCTAAGTCAGTGGTTCCCAAACTTTTTCAGTCCACTGCCCCCTTAGTGCTACAAACTCATCCTCAGTGCCCCCCTCCCGGGGCGGGATTTAATTTTCTGTGGGCATGGCCTAATTTGAGGGCATGGCCTGCTCGTCAAATGACTGGGTGGGTGTGGCCTGCTGGTCAAGTGACTGGGTGGGCGTGGCCTGCTGGTCACATGACTGGGGTGGGCATGGCCTGTTGGTCACATGACTGGGTAGGCGTGGCTTGCTGGTCACGTGACCGGGTGGACATGGTTTGATGACTGGCAAACCAAATACAAGTGGTCCTCACTTAATGGCAGGTTGCTTAGCAACCTGTTCTAATTTATGACTGGCCTCCCCAGAGCTACTTGACCTGTTTTTGGAGTTTTGACAGTCATGCACACACATACATACACACACACACACACACCCCCTTCTAACCCAGCTGGTTGGACTAGATATCTCATTCACTTTCTCTTCCCTCCCTCCCTTTCTCTTTCTTTCTTTTCTTTTCAGTCCACCACCCCTTGGTGCTACAAACTCATCCTCAGTGCTCCCCACCCCCACCCCCTATAAACAGCATTATTCGGAATAGCGGTTTGCACGACCCACCAAAGAAGATAGTAACAGTAAAATTCAAAATTGTAACATTAATTGCACATTTATTCAAAATCCAATTTAAAAATCTTTTAAGTTAATGTTAATTCAACAAAATGGTTGAACATGATCCAGTGATACCAGGTTTTCAAAGTCTGATAGTCATTTATCAATTTAAGAATTTACTGAACAGTGAAGCAGTTACTAATGTGATGGATGTGCTTAGTGAATTGATACCAGTTTCCTAATGTCTGGTTTTAACTCACTTAGCAGGAATCTTAAATCACCGCGTTCAGTAATCTGGAGTCGATTTCTTTGCTTGGAGAGAAGTTCGGTGACCACACTGAAACCACGTTCCACCAAATATTATATTGGAAATGCAACAAGAAGCTTCTTAACTATTGTCCATAGTGCAGGATAGCAATCAGAAATTTCCTTCTGTAAGCAAAAGTCTTGGTATGATTTCTTAAACTTTGGCTTCAGCTCAATGTCATTTTTCAGTTCTATTAGTTGTTCCTCCACTACCCCATCTTCCTCAGTATCTAGAAATGGATTTATCACCCAATCTGCAATTTCCATCAAAAGAAGATCCTGATACCGCTCAGACATATCTTTATGCAGCATGTCCAAATGGTCACAAAAAACATGCAGATCATCATCTTGTATCCCACCTTTCTTTTCTAGCTCAGACAAGCTTGGAAATTGGTATAGCTCGCGACAGCCTATATTGCACTTGAATAGAGCTAACTTCGAAATAAATGTAGAGATGACAGATTTGGCCTTAATAAGATTGACTTCATTTCCTTGCAACTGGAAATTCACTTCATTGAACTTTGTAAACAGTTCTGATAAATAAGTAATGTCATGCCTGATCTCTTTGAGTTCATCACTGAGCAAAGCATTCTTACCTTCAAAAAACTCCACAACAGTGTCAAAAAGATTGTAAAAGCATCTCAAACAGTTGCCTTTTGATAGCCAACGAACTTCTGTATGAAGCAGCAAATGATCAAAATCTTCATCATTCTCAACACAGAACTCTCAGAATAGTCGATCATTGAGAGCATGTACTTTAATTTTGTTCACTGCAGTAATGACAATGTGTAATGACTTGTTCAAGTGATCACTGAGGTTTTTTGCAACCAGATGTTGGTGATGAATGACACAGTGAATGGTAAAAACATGCACTGCTTTTATCAAGTAAGCAACACACCCATGGTAGCAACCAGTCATTGATAGTGCTCCATCAGTTGCACAGTATGTTGGTTAGTGGAATTTCCTTTTCTTTGAAGAACTCCTCAACAACATGAAATATTGACTCCCCTTTAGTATCTGTATTTAGTTGCCTCGCAAATAACAACTCTTGAGTCAAACTTTCGTCTTTAATAAAGTGCAAATAAGCAAGAAGCAAAGATTCATTGCCTGGCAAAGTTGATTCATCCAGCTGTAATGCAAAGTCTGTTGTCTGTAGTATGCTGCACAATACATCTTCCACATTCTCAGCCATTTCATCTAGGCCTCTTTGAACTGAATTGTTGCTGAGAGGAATTGTTTTAATCATATCATGTGGTGACTTATGCAAAACAGTACTCAGAACCTCACTAATGGCTGGTAGGATGAGTTCTTCAACAATAGTATGTGGCTTTCCAGACTTAGCAATCAGCAATGAAATGTTGTATGATGCACGCAAACCGTCAGTGTTTTGTTGGGAAGCATTAGAAAACATGCGAGACAGTGCTGGGCACCTTTGAAATTTGTCACAAAGTGATTGAAAAAAAGTTAGATTCTCGTCTGCCTTGTCAGGATGTGCCTTCTTCAAATGTTCGTTCAGTCTGGAAGGCTTCATTGCCTCATTAGAAAATACTTTCCCACATATTAGGCATGGTGGCAGCTGCTGGTTTGATGATGCTGGTATAAATCCATACTTCAGATACTTCACACTATATTGTCTACATTTTTTCTTTGATTTTTCTGCTTCTGCCATTTCTGCTCTGAAAATCAGAATATTTACAATATGTGTATGTTCACATCTGGTTTGAAAAGAGTTACAGTTGCAGGGGGCGTTAGTAGAAACCTGCTTTTTTAAACCAAATACAAGTGGTCCTTGCTTAATGGCCGGTTGCTTGGCAAGTGTCCTAATATTTATGACTGACCTCCCCAGAGCTACTTGACCTGTTTTGAAGTTTTGACAGCCAGGCACACACATACACACACACTCCCTTCTAACCCTGCTGCAGCAGGTCATTGGACTAGAATCGGCAAAGCATCTCTGATTAGATTCTAGTAGTGAATAGAATCTAATCAGAGATCCTTTGCTGATTCTTGTTCATTTGTTTTATGTCCGAGCGGAGTGGTGTACCAAATCAAGGGGGTGAGCCTGAGAGAAGGAAAGAGAGAGAGAGAGAAAAGAGAGAGGTAAAGAGAGAGAGAGAAAAGAAAGAAGAAAAGGGAAAAGGGAAAGAAAGAAAAGGGACAAAGAAAGAGTGTTGGAGGGAGGGGGAGAGAGAGAGAGAAAGAGACACAGAGAGAAAGAGACACAGAGAGAGCTGATGCATCAGATTGAAATGAGGTCTAGTTTAGAGGCCCTTTCCCACATTGAAACATCTTTGCCAGCATCTTTGCCAGAACATTGAAACATCTTTGGCTTCTAATTAAAGGTTTTGTGGACGAAACATGGACAAGACTATCAGGAAGCTCTCACATTTTGTTGAGGCTTAAACAGGAACCATTGGACCAGACCTCCACCCTAAAAAATTACTTTTCCCCAATGTATTACAGTGCCAATTCTGAAAAGGCAAAACAAAATGTACTGGTAAATTATAAGAACACACGCAAACACACACACTCTCTTCTAAACCTGCTGGAGCAGGTGATTGGACTAGAATAGATATCTCATTATCTTTCTCCTGCCTCCCTCCTTCTTTCTTTATTTCTTTTTCTTTCTGTCCCTTCCTTCCATCCTCCCCTCTTTCTTTGTCTGTCCCATTTTCTTTCTGTCCCTTTTCTCTTTCTTTTCTTTCTGTCTCTTTCTCTCTCTCAGGTTCACCCCATTGACTGCTGCATGCTCCAGTGCAAGGGGCTTAATGGGGTGAGCCTGTGGGGCCTCGCCTTGAATGCAGCTGTGGTGGGACGTTTGAAAAGGAGAGCAAAGCCACTCTGGCTTTCCTCCTCTTTTCAAACATCCCGACACCGCTGCGTTCAAGGCAGGCATATCGGAAAAGCGGAGGAAAGCCAGAGTGGTTTTTTTCCCCTTTTCAAACATCCCGCTGCCACTGCGTTCAAGGCAGGCATATAGGGAAAGCGGAGAAAATCCAGAAGGTACATCGGAAAAGTGGAGGAAAGCCAAAGTGGCTTTGCTCCCCTTTTCAAACATCCTGCCACCCTTGCATTCGAGGAGAGGCCCCGCAGGTTCACCCAATTGACTGCTGCACACTCCAATGCAAGGGGCTCAATGGGGTGACCTGTGAGACCTCACCTTGAACGCAGTAGTGGCGGGACATTTTAAAAGGAGAACAAGCCCACTTTCCGCCACCATTGTGTTTGAGGCAGGCACATCGGGAAAGTGGAGGAAAGCTGGAGTGGGCTTGCAGAGTGTAACTCACCTAGATCAGATGATGGTAGGAAGGCAGGGTGGGCGGGCGGGCGGGCTGGCTGGCTGGTTGGCTGGCTTGCTGGTGCTGGTAGTGATGGCGGGTGGGAAAATGGGAAACAAGTGCACATGCACTTCATAAGGAGTGACAGGGTGGGGTGGGCGGGAAATGCTGTCAGCAATTGTTGCGCATGCGTGCAATGTCATGCATGTGCAATAAGGACTGACAGCAGAAAATGGAGGAGGGGGCAGGGCCAGCCAGGGGCCCTTTTTGCCGGTTCTTCAACCTACTGGAACGGTAACAACAGTTCTTACGAACTGGTAAAATCTCAACCCTGAATTGTGCCCTGTGAGGGCCCACCTCCAGCACCCCCTGCCACCTCTTAGCACCCCCCTGCCGGCCCCTTGCCTCTTACCATCCCCCTAAGGCATCCCACAGCCCCCCAGGGGGCAGTACCACCCACTTTGGGAACCACTGTTCTAAGTTATCTAAAGCTAGATGCTCATCAATCACTACAAATGATTAGCAAACATAAAAGTAGAAAAGGTCCTTTTTAGGCCATCAAATCTTACTTTATCTCAGTGCCAAATTAAAACATTCCCACCAGATGCTGTCCAGCCTCTGCTTGAACACATGTGGGAGGGGATCCACTTACTTCTTAGTATTTAATGTTTCTATTGGGATTTTTTTTTCTTAGCATTCAACAAGACCATTAGGCTCTGCCATATTCTTTGAGATGATAGAGAACAGATATTAGCCCTTCAACCAGTGGTGGTATTCTACCAATTCAGCCCAGTTCTGCTGAGCCAGTAGCAGCTATGAGCACTGGAGACCAAACCGGTTCTCTCTGCTGCTCTGCTGTTAGGCCCGCCTGCGTGCCCGGGCTTCCATACTCACCTTTATCCAGGGGTGGGATTCTACCAGTTCATACCTGTTTGCTAGAACCGGTTGTTAACATTCTAAGCTGTTCGGAGAACTGGTTGATCGAAGAAATTACTGACCTAATCCTGTAAGGAAGGCAGGAAGAAAACATTCTGGTTTTGCTTACAGAAACTGCTTCTCCGTTAACCCTTATTACATTCTTGGCAGGACTAGACTTCCTATCTCTGGAACTTCTCTGGAGTTTTTTTCCCCTCCTTTGCTGGTACTTTGCTTGTGTGGAGTGACCATTCAAAGTTACAATGGCACTGAAAAAAGTGACTTATGACCATTTTTCACACTTACGACTGTTGCAGCATTCCCACAGTCATTAGAGGCCAGGCAAGGAGATACATGCCTCGATGTGAATGATATTGAGTTGGCCACACCCAGCCAATAACATGACCACCAAGCCATGCCCACCACCTAAGCCACACCCACAGAACCAGTTGTTAAACAAATTGAATCCCATCCCTGCCTTTATCTGAATTTGAAGCACAGCTGCTTTGTGCGGCACAGCGGAATGCCACGCAGCAGCTGCTGAAGCAATCGGGAGGTGCAGGCTTGCAAGAGGTGAGTTAGAACACCTCTTCACCTGCGCAAACACCTCTGTGCCTGCGCAAACTGCACGTTTGGCATGCACGCGCACACAAAGTGTGTGCACGCACACAAAGTGCACCCACCAAGCCACGCCCACCGAACTGGAGGTAAAAATATTTGAATCCCACCACTGCCTTCAACTACTAAAAAAGTCATAAGGCACACAAAACAGCAATTTCTCTTCATTTCTTTGCATAGGATTTACAAAGATAGGTATTCTGTGAACGCTCCAATTAGTAATAGTTTTTACTGGAGATAAAATAAAACCAAAACAATAATTACATTTTCATTAAGCATCTTTGATAGAAATTATAGGAGTTGCAGTCCAGTACATCGAGAAAGCATACGACTGGAGAAAGATAGAGTAGAATTTCCAAATTGGGAAACTGAAATTTCATTTAGCATGAACCTTCCTAGTTGATTATTAACTAGTAGGCATCCATCAGTTTATCCAATCTCCCAAGGGATGATGAAACGTGGCGTGAAGAAGAATATCCTAAGATGTCTTGGGTGTGTATATATATATGTGTGTGTGTGAGAGAGAGAGAAAGGATAAGATGTAAATGAATTCATTACTGTTGGATTTGTTGCAAAATACAACTATATTAAGAATATTAAACTCAAACTTTGACAATTCTAGGCAGAAAGAAAATAGATCCCTTCTTATCTTTCCTTCCCCATCCTAGCTCCTTGTACAAGACAGTGAGAAAGGTCTCCCTGTTCACACAGCTGATCTCCCCACCCCCGTTCCTTTATATGGAATTTGTTTTTAGACAGAGTCATGACAAATTCCTAGTCATGTTCTTCTCAGAAATCTGTCCAGGAGAAATTATTATTGAGGTCAAATTTGCTCATGAACTGTGAAGCTGAAAGATGGAAAAGACACATGAGATCATTTCACCTCCCTGCCAGAGAGACATTGTTCCTTGCAGTACGTTTTCTGGTGCTAAATTTTATGAGTCCTAAGAAATGGAGAAAGATTCTCATTTCCTTTGGAAGACAATTCCACAGCCTAACATCATCCAGGGACTTTCCCTGGCACTTAGTCTAATATTTCATTCAGATCACCTTTTAGTATGCCCACTGATAAATCACAAATGACCATAAATGCATTTGTCAATACCTGTTAGTTAAATCCTAGGTGGCCACAGGGGAAAAAAAACAAAATCCCAATTTCAATGTACCAACATAATTAAGTTAATTAAACATGGCTAAAGAACTCTCATTTCCTGTGTGTGTGCATATTCTTTAAAAACTTGTATCTTTGTCCAACACTTACATCAATGACAAATGAGTACAAAACTAGCCAATATAAACAACAATTCTAATTAATTCTAATATTCAATCATTGCCCTACAGCATTTGGTATTGATATACTCCCCACATCATGGAGGTCCTCAAGCTGAAAGTACTGTATAACTTGAGTTATACATGTAGATAATTCAATGTAAAAATGTGTTATTAATATTGAACAGATAACTGGCTATTAGAACCAAGCTAATTTATGTGCAAATTGTGTGTTGATTTCTTCCACCTTCTGATTTTATTTAATTAATTCTAAACACATAATATTCTATATTGCATAATATACTTGCACATGGAGCGAGAATTCTAATCATTTGCTGTAATCCTTATAGCAGAAGCTTTATAAAAGATACTTTAGAAGGAAGAAAGTTCTTCCTTAGCATTATAACACATAACCATTGGCTGAGATATAATTTAATAATTTCATGATGAATTATACCAACCAATCCTATAAATTACCTTGCTTCCATTTAATCTTATTTTACAAAACAACTTGGTTTAACAGTGTTCACCACTAGAAGTGTTTCCCCAGTGCTGTGTTATCTACCTGCCCTTCAGCTGGCAGAAAACTATGCTTAAATGTTACCATCCTCAGTTGCCACTGTTTTAATTTCATAGCTCTTCAGATTCTTGACTTATAACCAGAACTGAGCCCAAAATTTCTGTTGTTAAGCAAGATAATTGTTAAGTGAATTTTACCCCGTTTTACAATCTTTCTTGCTACAGTTGTTAAGTGAATCATTTCAGTTGTTAAATTAGTAACACTGTTGTTAAGTAAATCTGGCTTCCCCATTGACTTTGCCTGTTAGAAGATCACAAAAGGTGACCACAAATATGCCAAGTGTCTGAATTTTGATCATGTGACCTTTGGGTTGCTGCAATGTTTATAAGTGTGGAAAACAGTCATAAGTCACTTTTTTCACTGTTGTAACTTTGAACGGTCACTAATGAACTGTTGTAAGTCAAGGACTATCTATATTGGCAGCTATGGGAAGATGTGAAGAAAGAATCATAATGACAGACAGCAGCATTATTGTGTATGTATGTAGCATATAAGGTTACTAAATTTAAGAAGAGTTTTGTCTCATTCTAGAATCTTCAAAACAGTTGTGTGTTGTGAATTTCAGTCAGACTGTCAGATTTCTCATTCACAGTACTCTTCTTATTCTTCTCCCTTCCTATGTATTTTTCCTTTCAATCAACTTTTCTCACAATTTTAAAAAGATAGAATAGAATAGAATTCCTTATTGGCCAAGTGTAAAAAGAAATTTGTTCTCATCATCAATTAACATTTAGTTTTGACATGTAAGTCTGGAAAAATCTACAGATACTCTTATTTTTAATCTATGACATATTTTCCCCAAATAGAACACTTGTCATCATTACATAGATGAAAAGGAAAAATATCAGCAAAGGAATTTGAAAACTGTGTCCATGGAACTATTAATATTTTCATATTTAATCCTAAGGATTAAGAAATAACCATGATTAGAAGGCTGGCTGACAGTTGGATGATTTGATTGTCAAAGTTTTACCACTGAACAGATAATTATTTATGCTGGATTCAAAGCACTGCACTAAACCATAGTATGATTTATTTGGTTTTCTATTAATACATAATGTGAACCCGGCAATTGAATCTATAAATGATTTTTAAGATTTAGCACAAATATTGAGTAGAGGCAGTTATGGTTTATTCAAGAGAAAATTAGTTAAGCAATTGGCTTATGTATTAATTCTTACAAAACTTTTTTTCTAGTTAAAACAAACATTGACATTCTTAATATGAAATACAGCACAATAGCAGCATTGATTTAATTATTTATATTATTTTTCTGTCTGTTTCTATGTAGATTTATTCAAAGAGAAGTTCCTTGGTTAAAAGGGGTTATTCTGAAGTAGCTGTGATCTGCTTATAATAAAAAACATACAGATAGGCACAATGAGTAAATAAGAAGAAATTCTGAATTCTATGGATGTTTTTTTTACTCAACAGATATAGAACTGTATTGTGTGGTGTAGGCACATATACCAGACATTAAAGTGTATGGAATTTACAATATTTATTTCTGAACAAACACAGCAAAGTTTATGATGATTGCTAAGAATTACTGCTTTAGTACTATTGTTGTCTTTTGCCAATTTACAACTTTATGCACTTGGCCTGAGTTCAAAGTTGGTTGGTATATGTGTTTCAACATTGCAAATTGAAATTAAGAAAAACCACAGGTTTATGTATATGACATTCAAAAGTGTTTGATGTTACAAGACTTTGTATTGTTTTGTTATTATTGTTGCTACAGTTACTGTGGGCCATTTTGGAAATAACTCAAATTTAAGGGCACCTCTAAAATAATAAATAAATAAACAAACATGCCCTTTTGTCCTTTAAAAATACTGTTTTATGCATATGCAGTTCAATGTATATTTAAGAAATTAATTTATTAAAACCATTGAAATCTAAGTGCTAGAGCCCACTGTAACTACATAGCCAAAAAGGCATTAAGAGTTGTTAATCTAATCCTACATAGCTTTTTCTCGGGTAATATCACACTATTAACTAGGGCATACAAAACTTTTGCTAGACCAATACTCGAATACAGCTCATCAATCTGGAACCCACATTACATCTCTGATATTAACACAGTTGAGAAAGTCCAGAAATATTTCACAAGAAGAGTTCTCCACTCCTCTACTCGTTGCAGAATACTTTATGCCACCATGTTGTGACTCAGAGGTTTGAACCTGCTCTGTCAGAAGACATAGACTCGAGTGATGAGGAAGATCTGGCATTAAGGTTTGAGCCTGCCTTGTTGAGTGACATAAATGGGAGTCAGGAGGAAGAGGAGGACTTGGCATTGGGGTTTGAACCTGCCTTGCTGGAAGTTTCGGAATCCTCATCCTTTCCAGGACCTTCCTCATTAGTTATAACTCAGGTGTTGGCAGATAAGCAGGAGAACGTGCCGGAGTCCTTGGTTGAAGATCAAATCGAAGAATGTTGGTTTGATGCAAGGAACAGACATAAGCAGAAACGTCAAGCACAAACTGGAAGGAGACGTCGAATCAGGGACTGAGGAAAGAGACTGACACGCCCCTCAAGGAATATAAGGAGGCATGTTAGCTTTGAATCCCCGTTTGGGTCAAACTTGTTAATTTGCGTCTGCAGTTTGGACAAAGTATTCTGTTTGCCGTTCATCTCTGATTTATAGTTCTGCTCGTTATTAGAATTTGCAGACAGCTTCTGGGAAATCTGCCAATGACGAATTCAGCCAAAGGAAAGTTAACTCTGTTGTTCCTGATATTGTCTGTTCGTGTTTTTTCCTTTGGACATTTGGATTCTCACCTCGTGGCCACAGGTGAGACAGAAAACCACCAGACTTGAAATTCTAGACCTAGAAAACCTAGAACTACACCGTCTTCGGTCCGATCTAAGTATAGTATATAAAATCATACATTGCAATATCCTAACTGTCAATGAATACTTCAGCTTCAACCATAACAATACAAGAGTACACAATAGATACAAACTCAAGATTAACTGCACCAAACTTGATCGCAGGAAATACAACTTCAGCAACAGAGTGGTCAATGTCTGGAATACTCTTCCTGACTCTGTGGTTTCTTCCCCAAACCCCCAAAACTTTAATCTTAGACTGTCTACTATTGACCTCACCACCTTCCTAAGAGGTCTGTAGGGGGCGTGCATAAATGCACCAATGTGCCTAGCATCCTTGTCCTATTGTTTCTATTTATTTTTCTTATATGTATCCATTTCATGTATTCATAATTATGTTTATACTTATACCTATTATCTTGTAAGCGATTGACAGATCAAATAAATAAATGAAATGTTTGATTAATTAGAGCTACCATATCTGGGCTATGGACATCTGAATTAATACTTTATAGTTGTAAAGTGACATAGAAAAATTTAATTACAATTCTTCACAATTACAATTTCTTGCTATAACTTGGCATTTGTTATATAATTCCAATCATGATCTCTACATAGGTCATCAAAAGTCTGTTTCTTGTTAGATTTTTCTTTCATTCTCCTAAGACATTTAGTTGACATCCTGAGAACTACATTGTTCTTCTGATGTTTTTCTCTCAATTAACAACGTTCTCCTGTCTGTGGGTGGGTGTGTATCCCTCTCTTCCAATGTTTAGACTATGAGTGCCATTGCATCTCTAGCCAAAACAGCAACATTCACACATAAGAAATCCTGTGATAGAGGCAATATACAAACAAGGTTCCGCAGAATGCAACATAACTCCAAAAAATTCAGCATAATCAGTCATGTTGAGATGCTATTTGTTGCAGGGAGAGTATAAATGACAGGATATTGGGGCCAGAATCCTGAACAACAATCCTGTACACAAAACATTTTCTTCCAAATTTTACTGATGTTTTCTAACTGTTTGCAATTGTTAAACATAGTTCCCTGGTCTGTTTCTAATCAGCATCACTGAAGGTGGAGGATAAAATAATCTAGTTATCTTGAAAACGTGTAGAGCAGAATCAGATTGCAAAGGAGTTCAATCCTCATTCTAGCCAGAACAAAACCACATGGGTAACTAGATGGCTTGCAATATATATATATATATCTATATATATATCCTATTCCAGACTGAAGCCAAGAACCACAGGGTAGCATTTTGTAAAGGAGTACAGTCCACCTTGAGTGTGGGAGGCTTGCATTAAGCAATCTTTCTCATGCCCTAACCTTGCCAAGGAAAGCCGCCTTTTTTTAAAAAATATTTCCTCTCAGCTATCAATCAGCTGCTCTTGCATTCCAATTAGTTTCTGTTCCCCAGAAGAAAATCATCAAAAAATGCCTTTGCCAGAATGATTGTGAAACCACTATCTATCAATATTGATCAGATGTTTACTGACAGAATCACTAGGCTTCATCAGGGTCTTAGCCTCAATGAGTCAAAGAAGGCTTTAGGACTCAGCTGAAATAATGACTATCTATTTGTAATTATTATTATTATTTATTAAGTTTCTATGCTGTTTGCCTCAAGTCCAAAGCCACTCTGGGAAGTCTACAGTGTAGTAAAAATAGAGATATAAAAATGATAAATATACACCCAATTAAAATTGCAAAGACTTAAATACAAAGAAAAATAGAAAATACCACTAAGAGCAGAATGGAGTAGTACCTTCTCTGTCACAGCACAAACCATCTGAATCTACAGCTTCTCATCAGGGATCCATGTCAATCAGCAGATTTCACCTTTGATTGTAAGAAGTTCCAAAGGACCATTGCAGAAAAAGCTCTCAGCTGATGAGGTCCTGACTGAAAATTGTTTGGCTGACGGGGTCCAGAATAGGCCCATTTTCCAGAAGCAGGCCAACTCCACTGGAGTAAGATGATTCCTCAGTTTAACCATTGAGAAATTAGATATATTTAGAAAAGTACATTTTCTACATATCGAAGTAAAATTTAACTCACATTCGTATTATTTCACTAAATCTCATCCTGTTATCAGGCTTTATCAATAGTTAGTTGAGCAGTGCAACTTGAATTAGGTACAGTATATCTATCCATCCATCCTTTTCTTAAAGGTGCTTTTTCAAAAGGCAGATGGACTGTTTTTTCCTTGAGGAAGAAGATGTTTCACTTTTCATTTTCATCTTATTTTGCTTCCTCAAGAAAAAAAAAACAGTCCGGTTACCTTTTGATAAAAGCTGCTCTTCATTCTGCATCAGTGGTTGGTCAAAATAAGCTGTTCTCACTGCATGCACTAAAGATGCAAAAGAAGCATTACGGGGAATTAAACTGTGCTTAAAGAAGACCAAAGCAAGCATCATCAATAAGTCAGAGTGGCTCAAAACATTTTTCTGAGGGAATCAAAGGTTTATAAGAATTTAAGGTAATGTTAATAGCACATTTTCTTCCATTTTCCTCCGAATAACAAACCTGTGAGGTAGGTTAGGCTGAGAAAGAATCTGCTTGCTTATTCATTGACCTTTTGTGACTGAGAATGGATTAGTTTTGGGGTTTCCATTGTAAAATTAGCACCACAACTACTATCAAACATTCAGAATAGAGCTGGAAGGGATCTTGGAAGTCTTTTAATCCACGCCCCCCTGCTCAAGCAGGAGACTTCAGAGAGGTGACTGTCCAGTGCTTTCTTAAAAACCTCCAGTGATGAAGCCCCTACAACTTCTGAAAGCAAGCTGTTCCACTGGTTAATTGTCCTCATTGTTAGGAAGTTTCTCCTTAATTCCAGCTTGCTTTTCTCCTTGAGTAGTTTCCATCCATTGTTTTTTGTCTTGTCTTCTGGTGCTTTGGAAAATAAGTTGACCCCCTCTTCTTTGTAACAGTCCCTCAAATACTGGAATATTGCTATCATATCATTCCTACTCCTTCTTTTCTCTAGACAGGCCATACCCAATTCCTGCAATCATCCTTTGTCTCCAGGCCCTTTAATCATCTTAGTTGCTCTTCTTTGCTTAGAACCACACAGGTTCTGTTAAGGGTACTTCAGTACAATGGACTAGGTCTTGCTACAGGCTTGTTTGGGGAATGTACATGGGCAGGCAGTATAACATCCTTACCTCTATTTCCAAGAGATAGGAATGTTTGCGGAACTGAGACTACTACTACCTTGCTTTGCTTTGTCTAACGAGAAGATCTAGCCATCTCCCCTGTTAGGAGGAAAAATGCCCCCCCTGATCAGACCTGTGGAATGCTAATGGTAGCTTCATTCAGTAAATGTAACAGTAAAATATGATCAGGAGCTCATCTTGCTTAAATCTTGCCCTTGCTATACCACAATATCTGTGCCAGAACCATCAGCTTCCCTCTGCCTAATGGTAGAATCAGTTCTGAAAATGCAGTGAACTTAGAGGCTTTCCTTCCTCAAAGATGCTGGATGAATTCTAACTATGACTATTCTACAAGGGAGTGTATTTTTCAATTAAGGTCTGGATTGCAACAAAGCTCTTCTATTTGTATTTTGAAGAAAAGTATGCAGCATGTTGTTAAAAATTTGTCCCTCGAGGCCTGGAAGCCTAAGATATGGAAAAGTGTAACAAGTGGCAAGTAAATTGCAGAAAATTGTTGGCGAGTACATTTCGTAATCTACTGCTAATGTAAAAATTCAATTTATTAAAGGCAATAAACACATAGATCAGTGTTATGCCAATATTATTATACAATTTCTAAGATTTAATGCTCCCACTGAATTTATATAGCCTGAGGATTATGACTAAAATCCAGACAGATTCTGTTTCTGATTTGGAGCTAATCATAAAAATGAAGTAAGCATTCAAATGAGTCACATTTTGGAGAAAGACATGCATACAAAATCTACAAAAGTTACAGTCATGTTGGATTTTTAAAAAGCAAAATCCTATTAAAAACAAGCTGTCTGGTTCCCTTCAAACATTTTCTACATTTTAATGCAAGATATCTAGTACTATCTATTTCTCTCTGTGCCAGTCTCTGGATTCCTAAATAATACAGAGAATCCTAAAGATTTGTACAAATGACCTTTAAAAATATCTTTCAGAAAAAAATCCAGTAATGTTCTAAACAAGGCTGAGAATTCTTAACGCTTACAAATTGTCACTGGATCAGGGGGAGGGGCTTGAAAAATTGGAATAAAAAGTCTGACTGGGTGACTGGCTGACTGGGTGGCTAACTGGCACTCAGGACAAAATGTCTGTGTCCACAGATGAACCTTTTCGTGGGCCCTGGTTGTTAATTTTTTATAATTAAAAATATGAACTTGTTTTTAGGGGCCTTATATGCCAACACATGTTACCAGTTGTAACACTGACTAGACTGCTTCATCAGATCTGGCCCCAAAGAAATCTGGTCTGAAAGAAAGCACAGCAGCCTATTAATCTTGTATCCAGCCACTTTCATAGTATTAGTATTAAAATACAAAGCCTTCAATAGCTCCGCTTCCTGAAGGAAAGACCTCCAGTTATACAGTACCAAGCTCCAAGAGATAAGCTTTCCCCGAGAGCTCCTGATTTTAGTAACTATGCACAGTTGTGCTTCTTCCCAGAGAAGCCTTTCTGGCAAAATGATTTTCTTCTTCTTTGCTCACCCCCACCTCAACATTTCTTTCCTATTATTGTTTTAAATCTATTATGAAATAGTTAAGACACTTCAATTGTTTTTTTAATTAAAAGTATATATAGTAAGTGATCTTAATCAACAACAGTAAGAATAACTTAGGCACCAAAGAATCTTTTACTCTGCTTGTTATGGATCTCGATACCAGGTGAGCTGCCAAATTGTCCACTCCTATCTTCTTCTGGGTAAATGCCCAAGCATGCAAACTTGGACTGTTGAGACAAACAGGACCA